>NW_006979175.1:0-678 GCF_000164805.1 Carlito syrichta | reverse complement strand
CAGCCAGTCGATTAAACGGCCAACTTGGTTAAGCCAGTTAACAAGTTGACTAAGTAGTCAGTGAACGTGTTAAAATCAGCTAGCTAGTTGGCCGATTTTGTCAGTCAAGTTAAGTAACCTAGCTAACTCAGTTTAAACAACTAGTTAAGTCAGCTAGTTAACTCATTTAATAACTAGTTAAAACAGTTAGCTAACTCATTAACCAACTCGTTAATTCAGGTAGCTACCTCATTAGCCAACTAGTTAAGTCAGCTAGCTAAATGAGCTACCTAACTAGCTAGCTAGCTAAGTAAGATATCTAAGTCATCTAGCTTACTGGTTAGCTAATTATTTGTCAGCTACTTAAGTCTGTTACCTAAATTGTTGGCTAATTAAAGTCAGCTCATTATCCAACTAGCTCAATAGTTAGTTAACTATTTAATTCACGTAGTTAAATCAGCTAACTAACTAGTTAAGTCAACCAGTTAAGTCATCTAGCTAAGTAGTTAAGTCAGCTAGCTAAGTCATTTAGTTAAGTCAGCTTCTAATTTAGTCAACTCGTTAAGACAACTAGCTAGTTAGCTAAAGGTTTAAGTCAGCAGGTTGCATCAGGTAGTTAGCCAGTTAACTAATGTGTTAAGTCAGCTGGTTGAGTCAGCTAGCTAGCTAACGAGTTAAGGCAGCTGGATGGTCAGCTAG
>NW_006979174.1:0-719 GCF_000164805.1 Carlito syrichta | reverse complement strand
AAACAAGAATGCCCACTCCCACCTCTCCTGTTCAACATAGTATTAGAAGACCTAGCTAGATCAAACATACAAGGGAAGGAAATCAGAGGTATCCAAATAAGAAAAGAGGAAATTAAGCTATCTTTCTTTGCAGACAACACAATTCTATACCTTGAAAGCCCAAGATAATCTGTCAAAAACCTCCTTGTATGACAAAGCACTTTGGCAAAGTCTCAGGTTATAAAATAAATGTGCAAAAGATAGTCTCATTCCTATGTGCCAACAAAAAACAATCAGAAACCCAAACAAAAAGCACAATTCATTCAAAACAGTCACACACATACAAAAATGAAATACCTCAGCATCCTCCTAACCAGAGAAGTGAAAGCTCTTTACAACGAAAACTATAAAACACTGCTCAAAGAAATGAAAGATGACACAAACAAATGGAAAGATATTCCATGCTCATTGATTGGGACAATCAACATTGTTAATCCTACCCAAGGCAATCTATAGAGTTAGCGCAATGCCTATTAAATTACCAGCAACATTCTTCTCAGCATGGAAACAATTCATATGGAAACATACACGACCACAAATAGTCAAAACAATCCTCAACAACAACAACAACAACAACAAAAACAAAGTGGGAGATATCACACTCCCAGACTTTAAACTTTATTATAAAGCTGCAATAATCAAAACAGCCTGGTATTAGTAAAAGAACAGGCACATAGACC
>NW_006979173.1:0-723 GCF_000164805.1 Carlito syrichta | reverse complement strand
AAACAGCTCTCTGTAAGTACATACTAATCTACAACTATACTTTAAATCTAAAAGAGGCTTGCACCATAGAAAAGGCTCCCAAATGTGTCTGAATTAGAATTATATCTAATACTAAGCCAAAACCACAGTTTATGGGAAACAGGAACAATGGGTTTCTAGAGTGAGACATGCCTGTCACAGTCACAGAGCCTTCAGTTTAGGTCAGCAGAGTTCCTTTAGGTTGCTTGTGCTGCATGGTAAAAGGAGGAGGAAAATGGAGTCAATGGCTCCTGAACACATCCTAGAAATCTCGAAGTCCACGGTCTTCCCTGATCCCTGGCCAGCTCCCAACATCTCCCCCTTTTTATTTTTTTAGCACAAAACAATGAAACTCGGTGTTGAGCTGAAAAATGTTCTTCTTCAGTACTCTGAAAATAACTAGAAGTAGGCATAGCAACACAAGAATCACTGTCCCACAAATTCCCACATTAATGAGTATAGACATCAATGACTTTTGATTAACAAACAATGAGAAGTTATTAAATATGGAGCTAGCCAATTCATAGGACTGGAACTGCTTTTCAGCAACAGTCATGTCCTGCATGTCTTGATGCAATTTAGTAAGGTCGATACTCAAGTCTGAATGATTCCAAATTCCAAGGATATGATTCTTCATCTTGTCCCAATTATGGACAGACTTATTCCCCTCCAAAGGAGTGAGGCAAATCCAGTTAAACTCAGAGG
>NW_006979172.1:0-3705 GCF_000164805.1 Carlito syrichta | reverse complement strand
AAGCTGAGGTATTCCTGTACTAGCAGATTGGAATCCATGGCTGTCATTGTCTCCTCTCCCATCCTCTGCTCTTCATCTTCCTAGCATCTTCTTGTTGTTTTCTTCTTCCACTCCAGAATTAGGGGACAGTTCCTTCTCAGGCCACCCACACAAACAAGATGGTGCCCGGAAGCCTTCCCAGGATTGCTGCAGCTGACACTGGATCCAAAAGCTACACACCTTTTCTTTGGGTCTTCTCTGAGGAGATAGTGGTTTCTCATACAATCCAAAGTGTTTTCAGTATTTGAGTCATATAATCTTTATAGTTAGAATGATGTAGACCAAGTTTTCCAATGAATTTCTTTTTCTAATATGCAAGCTTTTGTTCATATTCCAATACCAGATTATAAACATACAATTTTTGAGAACATCTCCAAAAGGACCATTTGTAAAATCTCAAGGAGCACTGTGTTATTACAAAGAATTATGCCATTTTCAAAGATATTTCAGGCCATGATGAGTTCTCCTGATTAAATCAGTTGTGATTTACCTGAAGAAAGATTATGAACATAAGCCATAAAATAAAAATCCTTTGACTTAAACCATAATTAAAAATTGATCATTAAAATAATATTTTCTAAATTCCCCATTGATATTTCATTTCAAAAATGTTTGATTCTTATCTTTGTACTAAAAATCTAGTTTATCTTCTATCATAGTCAGCCAAAGAAATATATAATAAAAGAGTATTGGGCCTAAATAAATATATACAAATCAATAGTAATCATGTATCAGCTATAATCAGCACAATTATGGGAAAAGAAATTTCTATTTACAAAAACAATATGGAATGTAAAACTTAGAAAAAAATATTAGGAAAAATAATATAGAACCTGTAGGGGGGAAAAAAACCCTACACTTTTTTTCTAAAAAGAGAAAAGTAAAATTTGAACAAATAAAGAAGCATACTATGTTCTGGATGGACAGAATCAATATGGTGATTTTTATAGATAAGTTTTCTGTGTTTTCTTAAGTAAATCATGGAGTATTAAAAAATTTTTAGAGTACAGCCAATTCCATCAGCATTTTAAAATCTATCCAACTGTGGTCTTGAAGAAATGCGTTTGGTATTACTTTTTAACCTCCCAAGATGCTTCCTGAAATCCAAATAAACAATATAAGGTAGTAAAAGATATTAAAATTACAGGCAACAAAAACTAGTTGGTGGGAAAACCCCCACTGAACCCCAAAGTCTGGGTGAATGTAGCCAAATGGCCCTGAGCGAAGGCAGAGATCAACTGCATGGCTGAGGCTTGCAGAGAGCAGAAGGGGCTATTGTGTCTGTGGTCTATGGACACTGGTCATGTTCCCTTGGGTGGCACCTCATTCTGAATGTGTGAATCTAGCCACCACTGGCCAGGCTGAGAGTCCTGTGAGACTCAGAGTTGCTGACAAGTACAGAAATGATTGCATATGTGGGTGTTGGAGTCACACTCAGGAATCTCAGAAGTGCCACAGACCTGTTTGGGATAGTGCCAGGTTCTGAGGGAAATACGAGAATCTGAAGCCAAAATGAGTAGAGCTGGACAGTGGGTGAGGGAGAGAGAAGGGTCATGCAGAATGGAGGAAGGGCCCAAAGGGAACCTTTCCAAGTGAACATGGTATATCTCAATTCAGGGTTTATGGGTAAGAGCACCGTCTTGAAAATAAGGCCTGCAGCACTGCAGGAAAACCAAAACTGAGTGAAAACATCCCTACACCAGGGTTACCCTATTCGGAGTCATTCACAGTAACAACAGAGTCCTGAAACTGGCACTACTACCCTGCCCGTTTAAATCCCATTCAGGGAACCTCATTCTAAAAAGCTAGGGAAAAAATCCTTCTTATTTAAGCAATGTAAACATGGGCAATCTAAAAGGAATGTGATTAAACTCCAGGCAGGAGTATCACAAGAGACATGAAAATACAATATTATGGCACATAGTAGTGACTCACCAGAAAAATATCACAGGGGCACAATTTTGACATATTATTCCCAATTAACTAAACTTAATTAACTATGATTGAAGCTTTGAAAGAACAGCACAAAGCAGAATTATCAGATCTGAGCAGTGAAGCAGAAGAACAAGAGAATGATCGGAGATAAGAAATGACTTCTCTCAGGAAGAATTTAGAAGAAAAAAACTGAAAATAAAGATTTAGAATATACACAATAATGAATGTGAGCATAGAAGGCTCAGAAGAGGATAGAAAATATGTGAAGGAAACTTAATAGAAATTTAAAAAGCAATGAAAAGAATTTAAAAGAAACGGGTGAATAGTCAAAGAAGATCCAAAATACACTTACTGGGAGTCTCCAGAGATAAAAACCAAAGCAAGGAAATAAAACAAAAATATAAATTATAATTTAATAAAACTTCCTGAGATAAAAGAAGATTTTACATATTGAGAAGGACATTACATATATGAGCACACTGACCCAAAATGGAAAATCCCTAGATATATTCTAGTAAAGGCATTGAACTTCAAAACTAAGTAAATCATTCTTTGAGAATCCAGGCAAAATATCTGAATAGCCTGTAAGAGGAAGAAAATGAAACTGACATCAATCTTCTCAATAGAAACATTTTATGTATGAAAGCAGCATTTTCAAGATTATCAAGGAAAGAAAATGCATTCCAAAGATTTCACATCCAATCCAGCTTTCCTTCAAATACAAAGGTCATATATAACCTGCAATAAACAATCCAGTGTTCAAGACATGTTCCTGTGAGCCCTTTCCAGGGATTTGACTAGAGAATGCAATTCAGACAATTAGAAAATGATTAGAAAAGTTTTGACATAAGTGTTGGAGAAGCCATTCAATTTATTAACTGAGAGCTAAGACTAGAAGACGGGAACAAAGGTGATGAAATATTATGTGTTTTATGTTCTGCCAATGTAAAAATGATGTGAGAAAAAATGTGAGAAGATGAAGAGTAACAAGAACATAGAAAGCCTCACTGATTGTCCCAAGAGTAAATAATATTGCATGCAGCTGATAGATCAAGTATTGTAGGAGAATCTTATGTATATTAGAATCATGAAGATCAACAGAAATACTAGTGTCTAATAATTAGGTAGCAGGGAAAAGAAACTGGAAAGAGACAAAGTTACTAGTTAATGTCTGTTTTCATAATAGAAAGCTATTCTCAATCAGGATTCTGGAAGAAATTTAGTCACACAAAAAATGGTATCACTTTCTTCCTCTGTCAAGGTTGGTAATACCTATGTACCAATTGGATGCTTAATATAGGTCATTTTGTCACCTAATTAATGACTTAGGGTCCAATTTTCTTACAAAATCTGGATTGAGATTGCTGACCAATCTGATGAAAGAGGAGACTAAGACTGTCATAAAACAATATTAGTAATGAGAGAATCACTAGAAGAAAAATATAAGCCTTCTTAAATACCAAAATAAGTAACAGAATAGTTTTTTGTTTTGTTTTGTTTTGTTTTGAGTCGAATTCTTGCTCTGTTGCTCAGGCTGGAGTGCAGTGGCACACTCATGGCCACTAGAGACTCGACCTGCTGGGTTTAGGCAATCCTTTCTCCTCAGCCTTCCAAGTAACTGGAACTACAGACACATGGCACCACGCCCAGCTAGTTTTTATGATTATTATAGAGACAAGGTCTCATCAAGTTGTCCAGGCTGGTCTCGAGCCCCCAGGCTCAGGCATCCTC
>NW_006979171.1:0-882 GCF_000164805.1 Carlito syrichta | reverse complement strand
AGACAGGCATGAGTTGCCCAGCCGCCCCCACCCCCCTTGCTTTGAGAGTCATGCAATTCATTCCCCCAAGGCAGCCCCTGGGACGAATGAGTGAATCCACTCTGGGGAACAAGGTGGGAGGAGGAGTGGGTGCCCCAGTGGATTCACGCCCATGTGCTAGGTGCTCCCTCTGGGACGGCTCAGTGGGTGACTTCTACTACCTTCTCTAGAGTTCCAGGTCGTCAGAAGGAAGCGGACCTTGTGGTGGGAGGGCGGGCGTGGGGGACATGCCTGTCATCCCGGCACTCTGGGAGGTCGTGGCAAGATGATGGCCTGTACACCTGGGTTCACAATCAGCCTGCGCATCTTGGTCTGATCTCATCTCTATAAGAAGTCAACAAAATGAGCTAAGCTTGGTGGTGCAGGACTTTTGTTCTGGCCTCTCGGGAGGCCATGGCGTGAGGATCACTGAAGCCCAGCCAGTGGCAGTTGCAGTGACTGAAAACGAGGCCCTGCACTCTGGTCATTTTTTTCTCGCTCTAAAGCCAGTTGCCCTTTGAACACACCACGTGGAGTTGAGAATCTTTGTACAATTCTCATGTTTTTGGAGAAAACCACCACCACCACCACCACCACCCCTGCCACCCAGCATGAGAATTCACCCTCAGGGATGGGAGAGTAAAAGGCACTTTGCAGCCTGTTGGACCCAGGAGGTAACAAAGATGGCCACTGGGCAGCTTTGTCTCCCACCTTCAGCCACGTGCCCCAGAAGGCCTGCCACCACCCTCCACACTCGTGCCCCATGGCAAGGACGCATGTTAGCTCATGGAAGAGATGGCCCTGAGTTAGGGCAGCCACCACACATAGAATGATCAAGGCAGTTCGGCAATGCTGCGGCCAGCC
>NW_006979170.1:0-712 GCF_000164805.1 Carlito syrichta | reverse complement strand
GGACTCCATTTCCCCAGATTCATGCTTAAAACACCGTGATTCGTGTTTAGCCCAAAGCATGACGACATGAAGTTTTTTTGGGATTGAGAACACGAGAAACACAGATTCCTTATTCTTACTTAGCAATAGGCAGTGAAGTTTTCTGTATGTGAGGACTCCCATTACCCAGATTCCTTCTTCAAAAACGTGATTCGTGTTTACCTCTGAGGAAGACGGCCTGTAGTTTTTGGGATTGAGGAATCATGTACCAAGATTCTTTACACTTCCTTAGCAATATGACATGGAATTTCCTGTATATGACGACTCCCATTACCCAGCTTCCCACTTCACTCTGCAGGATGCTGAGACAGTTCCTGGTGACTGAGAATTCCAGTTGTACGGATATCAAGAGAAAGACTCCCATAATGTTCTTTGGGTACTGGAATCCAAGATTCCTGGTTCCCCTTCACAAGACCTCCCCAAAATGTGGAATCTGCAAACCCAACATCCCAATTCCAACCTGCCTGCCCACAAGAATTTTCTGTAGTTTGAGGTCACCTGAATCGGTGGATTTTGTACCAATATGCCTTTGATTCTGGGGAACATTATTATGGTCTTAGATGTTCCTAGGAAACGAAAGGATTTGTAGGGCCAGGTCCTTGATTACAACTAACAAGAGGACCAGAACTTTCCTGTGGATCTGTAATGACCGATTAGCGTATCCAAGGAACCG
>NW_006979169.1:0-630 GCF_000164805.1 Carlito syrichta | reverse complement strand
CCACCACCCCTTCCTCCCAGTGCGTGGAGTCACCCTCAAGGATGGGAGATGAAAAGGCACTTTCTGGCCTGTCATTAGTAGGAGGTTTCAAAGTTGGCCACTGGGCAAGTCCATCCCACACCTTCCGACAGGTGCCCCAGAATTCCGGCCTCCACCCTCCACACTCATGCCCCCCAGCAAAGATGTGTGTGAACTCATGGAACAGATGACCCCAAGCTAGGGCAGCCATCGGGCACAGAGCAATCAAGGTGGTTTTACAATCCCATGGCCAGTCCAGGTTCTGGTCGCACTGTCTGCCACCCTTAGGTAGGAAGGGCCCTTTCCCCTGCAGATCACTCCATCTTCCCCAGTCCACCCAGCCCTTTCCTTGGAGAACAGTGGACGCAGGTTGTGAAGCACATAGGAGATGTCTTTTTTGTTGCTGGCATCCTCGTGGGCCGAGCTGGGGTGAGGCGGCACAATTGTGGATCCCTAAGCCTCCACCTGTGTGGCTCAGGAGGGCCACCTTCCTCAGGCCCCAAGCAGCAGAAACACTGGGGACCATAACACCTGCGCCGATTTTTGGAACATCTCCCTGAGACAAGGTCTGGGCTGGTCAACCGGGCTGGTCTCCAAACCCTAGGCTTTGTC
>NW_006979168.1:0-507 GCF_000164805.1 Carlito syrichta | reverse complement strand
GTAGAGACATACAAGCCCAGATTCCTCATTAAACTTTTTCAAGAGGCCATATAGATTTTGATGATTGAGGACTAAAAAAAACACTGATTCTCTTCTCATTCTCAGCAAGAAGCCCTGATTTTTCCTGGCGACCCGGATTCCAAAATTCCGTATGCAAATAGACAAATACCCAGCATTTTCCCAGGGACGTGGAATCCGTGATTCCTGGTTACCTTTAAAAATATGTACTGCATGCTTAGCAACCTCAAAACCCCAGCCCATATCAAATAGATGCAGAAACGGAAGTTTTAGGATTACAGGGTACATATTAAGACAAGAGTTATACAAAAATATGGCGAGATGATTCTTTCAGTCCTGGAATCTGGTTTAGTTGTCCCAAGGAAACGAACTGAATTGCAGAGACTGGTTCTTGGTTATAACAATCAAGAGGACCAGAAGGCTGTTGGGAATCTATAATGACACTTGTCCTTTCCAAGTGGTAAGTTTATCTGAAGAATTGGAGAACTG
>NW_006979167.1:0-776 GCF_000164805.1 Carlito syrichta | reverse complement strand
TTTTATTTGAGATAATTGTAGGTGCACATGCAGTTGTGAGAAATACACAGAGAGAGGCAGGTGCTTTTTTACCCAGTTTCCCCTGATGGGAATATCTTGCAAAACGATGGCACCGTGTCCCAACCGGGGCAATGGTGTTAATGCGGACAAAATGCAGGACCTTCCCCTCACCACAAGGATCCCTCATATTGCTCTTCCATAACCACACTGGCCTCTTCCCTGTACCCCCAGTCCCCGATCCTAGCAACCACTAATCTGGTCTCAATTTCTTTATTTTTGTCGTTTCAAGAATGCTGTATAAGTGAAACCATAAAGTGAAACACTGAAGAAAATTGTTGTCAAAAACAGATGAAACAAACTTACCTACAGAACTACAGCGGAGACAGTTTTCAGTTGGCTAGTACCTCAACTGCCCAATTGAAATGGAATGTGAGCAGCATGATGTAATTTAAATTTGTCTACAGCCACTCTAAAAAAGTAAAAAGACAGGTAAAATTAATTTTAATAATAATGTATTTAACCCAATATGCCCTTTCGGCATGTTTTAGAAGCTAATTCATGAGATTACATTCTTCTTCTATACCAAGTCTCAGAGAGCTGGTATGTATTTCCTCCTTGCTGCGTGTCTCAGCCTGGACTCATCACCTTTCCAGAGCTCAAGAGCCACATGGGCTGGCAGCTGCCATATTGGACAGCTCAGCTCTTGTTCGAAGTGAACTGAAATCAAATCCTGAGAGTGGGGTCTGCATATCTCCAGGCTTGTCAGGGTCCCCACG
>NW_006979166.1:0-716 GCF_000164805.1 Carlito syrichta | reverse complement strand
AAAAAGAATCAGAGTTTCGAAACAGGAACTTAGTATTGAGAGCCTAATATCAGAAAAATACACGACCCTTGCCAAGGAAGAAAAAGAAACGGGGTTATAGCAGTCCTCAGTCTAAAAATCAACAGGCCATCTGCTGTGGGGTAGCAATAATCAGGGTTTAGAACCTTCAACATAGATAATAGTTCCCATATAGAGAATCTACAGGATCTCTTTCTAAGGAGAAATAAGAAAACTGTTTTACAGGGTTCCTCCGTCACAATATCTACATGACATCTTGCTAAGGATTAAACAAGAATCAGGGAATCCAAACAGGGTTCTGGGGAAAGGGAGTCCTCATATACAGGACATTACACGACCCCTTGCTAAGGAAGAATAAGGAATCTGTGATATCTAATCCCCAATCCAAAAATTTCTCATGTTGTCTTGCTACGGGATAAACAAGAATCAGGGCTTCGAGCTCATCTCATGTTTCGGAGATATTTGGCTTGTGAGTACTATGAATCAGTCATTTCAGGACTCCAGCAACATTCTGGTCCTCTTGAGAGTTGTTGACGGGTATGTGGTAGTACAAATCGCTTAGGTTCCTCAGGACAACTAAGGCCAGATTCCCAGAACAAAAGTATCTTCTTGCCATATTTGGATGCAACTGTGGTCTTAAGATGAACTTGGTAATCCTTAAAATTCCGTTTGTACTTCATTTGGGAAGGGGCCGAGGG
>NW_006979165.1:0-797 GCF_000164805.1 Carlito syrichta | reverse complement strand
TTTGTCAGATTTACAAATATTTTGGCAGGTATTTTTTCCCATTTGTAGGCTGTCTCTCCCTGTCTCTGAGAGTTTCTATTGCTTGCAGAAGCTTGTCAGTTTGATAAGTCCCATTTGTCTATATTATTTTTTATGGTATGGCCACTTATGGTTTTGATCAGGAATTGGTTGCCAGTTTCAATTTTCATAAGTGTCTACTGCATTTTCTAAGACTCTCATAGTTTGAGGTTTTACATTTAGGTCTTTGATCCATTTAGAGTTAATTTTTGTGTATGGTGATGCATAGGGGTCTTGTTTCCATCTTCTGCTTCTGATCAGTTTTCCCAGCAAAATTTACTGAATAGTTTCTCCTCTACCCAGTGGTTCTTGTTGGAGGCATTATCAAAGATGAGTTCATTGAGAAATTGAGGCTTTGCTTCTGGAATCTCTATCCTGCTTCATTGGTATATATGTCTGTCTTGTACCAATACCAGGCTGTTTTGATTACTACAGCCTTATAGTAAAGTTTGAAGTCTGAAAGTGTGATTCCTCTTGCTTTGTTTCTTTTGCTAAGAATTGTTTTGGCTGTTCGTGGTCGTTGATGTTTCCATATGAATTTTTGTAGTGTCATTTCCAGGTCTGAGAAGAATAATGTTAGTAATTTAATGGATATTGCGTTGAATAGATTGCATTTGGTAGGATGGAGATCTTAACAATGTTGATTCTTCCTGTCCATGAACATGGAATATTTTTCCATTTGTTTGTGTCTTCTTGGATTTCTTTGGGCAGTGTTTTGCAATTCTCATTGTAAAGGTCTT
>NW_006979164.1:0-756 GCF_000164805.1 Carlito syrichta | reverse complement strand
TCAAAATCACACACAGATTCTCAACTGTGCATGGTGTGTTCAAAGGGTGACTGACTTTAGGCCAGGAAAAAATGGGACTTGGGGAAAGAAATGTCCACAGGTGAAAGTTGTGTCCCTGGCCTTTCTTGGTGTAATGTCCTCATTGCCGAATCAGAGGACTGGCCTGCCTGGGGGACATTTCTCACCTCGGAGAGGAGAGTCGGCAGGAACCAGGTCAGGGAGTCTCTGGAACTTCTGCACCTAAGCGGGGGCAGTCTTTGGGGGAGGTAGGGACTGTAAGGTGCCGAGCTTGGAGGACCTTCGTATGTGGGGGCAGGACTGAGGGCAGAAGTTTTTCAGATGAAAGGGTTTCTTTGTTGACTTAGATTTTCTTTTTCTTTTTCTTTCTTTCTTTCTTTCTTTCTTTCTTTCTTTCTTTCTTTCTTTCTTTCTTTCTTTCTTTCTTTCTTTCCTTTTTTCTTTCTTTCGTTTTTCTTCCTTCCTTCTTTTCTTTCTTTCTTTCTTTCTTTTCTTTTCTTTTCTTTTCTTTTCTTTTCTTTTCTTTCCTCATTAGGTTATCCAGGTTGCTCTCAAACCACCCAACTCGGGATATCCTACCCGTCTTGTTCTCCAAAACTGCTGCGAACACAAGCTTTCCGTTTGGTGGACATCCTGGTTTTCCTGCCAGGTCTTCAACTCTGGGCTGGAGGCGATCCTCCCTCCAAGGCCTGCCCTCACCCTAGGTTTTCTTGGTTTTGCTTGGGGTCGTGGTGGGGG
>NW_006979163.1:0-776 GCF_000164805.1 Carlito syrichta | reverse complement strand
TTAACGTTTTCATCCCTGATGTCTGCAGTACTAGTTTGAGTCTCCGTGAGTATCTCTGGTGATGGCTGTCTCTCCGTTTCAGGGACCACCCTGGATGTAACTGACTGCAGGAAAGGAAGTCTTCCACATCCATCCAGCAGTTCAGGCAGGCAGAAAACATGCCTTTCTGCAAATAGGTTGGGCCCTCATCTTGAGGATGGGAGGCCCTTAGAGTTGGTGGGTGGAAGGAGTAAAGGAAATAACATATTGAATGAAAGCTCCTCTTTCTGGCCAGGCTCGGTGGCTCAGTCTGACATCCCAGCACTTTGGGAGGCCAAGGCGAGACCAGCCCGGGGTTCAAGACCAACCCAGGCACCTTGGCAAGACCTTGTCTCTACAATAAAACAGCCAGGTGTGATAGCACACACCTCTAGTTCCTGCACTTGGAAGGCTGAGGCAGAAGGATAGCCAGAGCCCAGCGGGTCGACACTGGGGTGGCCATGAGTGTGCCACTGCACTCCAGCCTGGGCGACGGAGTGAGACTCCAACTCTCACACACACGCAAAGAAAGCTTTTCTTTCTATGGCGAGTAGTAGATGCAAATGAAAAGGCTTCCGTGGCTTTTACATGGCCATAGAGCAGAGAGAAAGGATTTAATGGTCAGTTTTTGCAGGATGCATCCTAGAAGGTAAAATGATCTTGTCTCCAGATGTCCTTACACATTCCCATGAATTTACAGTGTCCTTGGCAGCAAAACCTTCCCTGGACAAGCAGCAGGTGTGTCAGTCAAGGAAAAT
>NW_006979162.1:0-478 GCF_000164805.1 Carlito syrichta | reverse complement strand
TGTCTGTCTGATTTGGGGGGAGATGTGACTGTAAGTGAAAGAAAACATATAACATCACATTTACTTCATAATTATGGGTATTTGTCCATTCAAAAGGGCATTTTAAGCATTTTTGTTTTTTTCAGACAATAGTTTACAAAAATGTTTATCCCTGAAGTTTTTGCATTTATTTTCCATTTACTTATTTACTAATTTGTTGTGTGTTTAAAAACATATCTGTGCCAATTTATTTATGTTTTCTCTTTGGTGTGGAATTTATGTTTGGATGTATATAATGACTTGGTCTGTTACACATATCCCTAACTTCTTTCCTCCTGAAGCATCTAATCTTGAGAAGTTTTTTCTGAGTTTTGGGGTTTTATTTTCTCCTACTCTTTAGCAAGGTCATAAACATTTCAAAGTGAAAAGCTACCCTCTTTCTCTTAAGAAGCTATATTGGCACATAATCCATGAGATAATATTGATTTCTTCTTAAGAT
>NW_006979161.1:0-516 GCF_000164805.1 Carlito syrichta | reverse complement strand
GGGGTGTGGTGGCACAGGCCTTTGTTTTCCAGCCAATGGGTGGACTGATGTGGGAGGATTGTCTGAGCCCTGCAAGTGGAGTCTGTGGTGTCCATGAGCATGCACTTGCACTCCAGACTGTGCAACAGAGCAGGATTCTGACTCCAAATAATAATAAGCACCACTACCACCTCCCTTGCTGCCCAGCGCTAGGTGTCACCCTCAGGAATGGAGAAGAAAGGCACTTTCCTGCTTGTCATTCACGGGATGTTTCAAAGGTGTCCACCAGGCAATCTGTCCCACGCCTTCAGCCACATGAAGACCTGCCTCCACCCTCCACAATCGTGCCCCAAGGCCAAGATGCATGTGAGTGCATGGAAGAGATGGCCCCGATCCTCCCAGGGGAGAGCTAGTCACAGGGGTGGGTCTCCACAGGGGTGGCCAGCCCTTTGCCTGCCTTGTTCCCCAGGATGGACCCACACGAACCTCCCAGCGGCCACCTTGGAGAAAAGGGAGGGCGTGACTCTCAAACATTCG
>NW_006979160.1:0-471 GCF_000164805.1 Carlito syrichta | reverse complement strand
GCCTTGTTTCTGTTATTTTAACTTTTTTTTTTTTAGGTTTTCTGTTTATGCATGGGAATTTTTGAGGCATAGTATACCAACAGGGGGTTTTTGTTTGTTTGTATAATTGTCTATATGTTTTTTGTCTTTGTTTTTTTTTCTGTCTTTGTTTATCTCTCTGTTTATTCGTTAGTTAATATGCCTATCTGTTTTCTCTCTTCCTCTCTATCTCTACCTACCTTTCATCTTCTTCTTTCCTTTTTCATTCTTTTCCCTTTTCTAGTCTTATTAGCTTTCAGGGGGAAAACAGACACCCTTACCTCATGGACAGATTGTATGGCATTGGGAAGTGGGTTCCAGAGGGCCCACATCTGTCAGCAGATACTGAGGTCTGCAGATAGCTTCTGAATCACAGCTTTCCCCTTAATAACATATCAGAACTGCAAAAAGCACAGGCCCTCACCTCAGAATTGAACAAAACCAGAGGATCTG
>NW_006979159.1:1936-2709 GCF_000164805.1 Carlito syrichta | reverse complement strand
TTCCTCAGGCCCCAAGCAGCAGGGACTCTGGGGACCATAACACCTGTGCCGATTTTTGGAACATCTCGCTGAGACAAGGTCTGGGCTGGTCAACCGGGCTGGTCTCCAAACCCTGGGCTCTGTCAGCCTCCTCCAAAGTGAAGGACTGATGGCTGTGAGTCATGGTGCCTGGCCTGGACTTGCACATTCTGTTGGCAGGGGCAATACAAAGGAAAGCCCCTCGATGTAGGCCACCACATCTCATGTAGCTGGGACTACAGGCGACACCGTGCACGACTCCATTGTTTGCATTATGGGGAGCGATGAGGTCCCACCACGTGGCCCAGGCTGTTCTCGAACACCTGGGCTCCAGCAGTCACATACCTCAGCCTCCCAAAGCCACGGACTGATTATCTGCCAATCCACCGACTTTAAGGAAGTCTGGACCTAAGGCTGGGGCCTCCTTTCTAAGTGATCTCTGTATGTTCATGATTATCCCCACTCTATACACAAATGGATGCTCTTCTTTTTTCCTTTTATTCTTTGTGTCAGATTCTTACTCTGTCGCCCAGGCAGCAGGGCGGTGGCTCGCTCTGGGCCACTGCATCCTCGGCCCACCAGGCTCTGTCGAGCCTTTTTCCGACCTTCCAAGGAGCTGGAACAACAGGCGTGCACCACCACACCCGGCTCACTTGGGATGAACGGTAGAGATGAGTCTTGCTGAGTGCCCAGGCATGTCTCAGCCTGTGCACTCTGGCTGGTTGCTGACCTTGGCTCCCAAAGCACAGGGATGA
>NW_006979159.1:0-691 GCF_000164805.1 Carlito syrichta | reverse complement strand
GAGACAGGCATTAGGCCATCCCCACCCTCCAGAAGGTTTGAGAGTCAGGTCCTCCCTTTCCCCTAGGTGGCCCTGAGAGGAGCCAGCATATCCACCCTGTGGAACAGGCAGGCTGTGGGGTGGGCGCTCCGGTGAAGACATGCCATTCTGCCAGGTGTTTCCCCTGGGGAGGCTTCAGAAGGCAACTCTGACCACCCTCTCTGGGGTCCAAAGTCATGAGAATGTATCGCATTGTGGAGCATGGATGCAGGGGCTCACGAATGTCATCCTGGCACTATGGGAGTCCAAGGTGAGAGGATGACCTGAGCCCCCAGGTGTGAGACCAGCCCGGGCACCTTGGGGAGGCATCGCCTCTACAAGAAGACAAAAAATGAGCTGAACATGGTGGCGCATGCTTGTCATTCTGTCCACTCGGGAGTCTGCAGTGTGAGGATCACTGGAGGCCAGCTGGTGGAGGCCAAGGTGGCCAAGAGCAGGCCCCTGCACTCTGGCCTGGGCGACTGAGTGGGATTCTGACTCAGAATAATAATACCAACCACCACCATCACCACAACCACTGGCTGAACTCAGGGGCTCAACCTGGCCTCCCAGTCTTTTGAAGGCCCAGGTGAGTGGACAGCCTGAGGCTGTGGGCTCGAAACTAGCCTGGGACATGGAGCAAGAACTTGTCTCGGCCAGCAAAAATAAATCC
>NW_006979158.1:0-755 GCF_000164805.1 Carlito syrichta | reverse complement strand
CATGAAGAAAACTGAAGGAGCACAAATTAACAGCTAATAAATCACTAAGGAAGCTGGAAAAGCAAGTCCACAAAATCCCTAACTTCAGAGGAAGAATCCAGATCACCAAAATAAAGGCCCAAATTCAAGACATAGAAGATAAAAAGATAATACAAAAAATTCATGAAACAAAAAGCTGGTTCTTCGAAAGGATAAACAAAATCGATGGTCTCCTAGTTAGAATGACCAAGAAAAAACAAAAACAAAAAAACCCAAATAAGCACAATCAGAAACACAAAAGATGAAGTTACTTCTGATCTTGAAGAAATACAAAGGATCATTGGAGACTACGATGTACTTGTATGGAAACAAACATGAAAACTTTAAGGAAATGGAGGACTTTCTGGCCTCACACAACTTACATAGTTAGAAACAAGAGGAAATTGACACCCTAAATAGACCAATAGCAATCAAGGAAATCAACTATGTAATAAGAAAACTACCCACAAAAAAATCCCTGGAACAGATGGCATTCCAGCAGAATTCTATAAGACATTCAAGGAGGAGCTGATACCAATCCTACTGAAGGTATTCAAGTCAATTGAAAAAGATGGAACTCTCCCCAAATCATTTTTCGAAGCCAACATCACATTGATACCCAAGCCAGGTAAAGTTCCAAAAAAGAAAGAGAACAACAGGCCAATATCTTTGATGAACATAGATGCTAAAATCCTCAACAAGATGCTAGGAAACCGGATTCAACAATACATCTCAAA
>NW_006979157.1:0-812 GCF_000164805.1 Carlito syrichta | reverse complement strand
CCAGTAATTGGTTGGGTCATTTTGACCTCCTGGGTTGCTATTTGCATTTCCTGAGGCATGGCCAATGGTGAAACATTAACTGCTTTATTATTGACGTTATCGATCCTGTAATCCTTAACTTTAGTCACAGCATTCTTTCTGAAGGGGAGATTTAAGCATATTATTCCTGTAAGGCATAAGCATAACAATATAATGGGAACAAACAGGCGATCATGAGTCACAGGACATTCATGTAGAACTTTCCTCAAGACTTTCCACGTGGCTTTGCCACACACACAGATTCCTTCTGGGGCTTTGCCTTCTAGAAGGGTGTCTTCATTCGGTTCACATGCCAAGTCCTGGATTGTCATGGCCTCTGCCAGGAAATGTCTATAAAGACCAGAAGAATATGACTGGAGTGAGTTTGCAAGTGGTTCCCTGATGTTGTAGAAGAGACCACTACCTGAACCTTTGGCATTTAGCTAAAGAGAAAGAAAGTCAGGCCGGGAACAATGATCAAATTTGTCAAAATTTGTTTAAATATAGAACTTAAGTAGGTGGAGTTGAGTTGTAGCGATCAATGACTTTGCTTTATACTTATCTGACTGGTAAACAAAGCTCATGGTATGTCTGGAAAGATGATCAAAATTGATTTTGAGATAAAAAATGACTTAAATTGTGTTAACATTCAGAACGTTTGCTGGGACAGTGTCTGAACTAGGCATATATCCTATGACTCATGCTTTTCCTCACACGTGATTGAAAGAAGGAAGAGTTGAAGCCAGACAGACCAGACAAAGACTACTGATCCCTAAATCTAATTCTGCCTACTA
>NW_006979156.1:0-702 GCF_000164805.1 Carlito syrichta | reverse complement strand
CTCTGCCGGAAGGAGGCAGACAGGGGGACCCGGAACCTGGGACTGGCAGCGGCGATGCTGAAACTACCTTGAAATGCTCCATGCCAGAAGGGCCCCAATTAACTCGGGTCCACCTGTTCCGTGAGCTCACACGCATCTTGAACATGGAACATGAGTGTGGACGGTAGAGGCAGACTTTCTGGATTGCGTGGCCAAAGGTGTGGGACAGACGTGCACAGTGGCCAACTTTGAAACCTCCCATGAACAATAGATGGGAAAGTTCCTTTTCATCTCCCATCCCTGAGGGTGCCTCCTAGTGATAGGAGGCACGGGTGGTGGTGGTGGTGATTATTATTATTTGGAGTTGGAATCATGCACTGTATCCAAGGTCGGAGTGAAGGGGCATGCTCACTCTCATGACAAATCCTGCTGGGCTCAGGCGAACCTCCTGCCTCGAACCACCGAGTGGCTGGAACCCCAGGCCAGCACCACCACCCCTAGCTAATCTTTGGATTTATTTTTGCTGGCCGAGACAAGTTCTTGCCCCATGTCCCAGGCTAGTTTCGAGCCCACAGCCTCAGGCTGTCCACTCACCTGGGCCTTCAAAAGACTGGGAGGCCAGGCTAAGCCCCTGAGTTCAGCCAGTGGTTGTGGTGATGGTGGTGGTTGGTATTATTATTCTGAGTCAGAGTCCCACTCAGTCGCCCAGGCCGGAGTGCAGGG
>NW_006979155.1:0-3432 GCF_000164805.1 Carlito syrichta | reverse complement strand
CCAATGGACAGGGTCTTTGTTTTTTTAAGTGGAAGCCTGGAAAGAGAAAAACTGCTTTATTTGCATATTTTTCCTGCTAAAAGGCACGACAAGGTTTTTCCTCCAAGAATATTAAACTTTAGAGAAATGATGCTATAAATTACACCTTGAAATTCTGAAAAGTTAAATTAATAAAATTGGAAACAGTTCAATCAGGGAAACATCAAAGGTCACGTACAAGCTGTCATTAAAAACAGTTGGTCCAGCTCAGTGAAATCAGCTTGTAATCCCAGCACTTTGGGAGGTCGAGGTGGGTGGAATGCCTGAGCCTGCAGGTTCGAGACCAGCCTGGGCAACTTGGCGAGACCTCAACTCTACAATAAATCAAAAATTAGCCAGCTGTGGTAGCGTGCACCTGTAGTTCCAGCTACTTGGAAGGCTGAGGCAGAAGGATCATTGGAGCCCAGCAGGTCAACGTTGGAGTAGCGGTGAGCATGCCACTGCACTCCAGTCTGGGCGACAGAGTGAGACTTTGACTCAAAAAAAAAAACCTCAAAAAACAAAAAGCAGTTGCCTGGAATTTATTATAGAGACAGAAAGTAGATTAGTGGTTGCCTAGGACAAGAGGAAGTGGGCACAGGATGTCTCTTTGGCATGATGAAAATGTTGTAAAATCTATTCAATAATGGTTGCACAACTCTGTGAACATACTAAAAATCACATGAATTGGGTATTTTAAATGAGTGAATTGGCCGGGCTCGGTGGTTCAGCCTGTAATCCCAGCACTTTGGGAGGCTGAAGTCAGCGGATTGTCTGAACCTACGGGCTCGAGACCCACCTGGGCAACTTAGCGAGACCTTGTCTCTACAAATCAAAAACTAGGAAGGCATGGTAGCACACGCCTGTAGTTCTGGCTGCTTGGAAGGCTGAGGCAGAAGGATCACCAGAGCCCAGCAGGTCAAGGCTGTGGTGGCTGGCAGCAGCCACTGCACTCCAGTCTGGGCGACAGAGTGAGACTCCAACTCAAAAAATAAATAAAAAATAAAATAAAAATAAATGAGTGAGTTATATGGTACATGAGTTACATCTCAATAAAGCCATTATTATTTTTAAAAGCCACATATAGTATGATTCTATTTATATGACATATGGAAAAAACAAAACTAGAGCAACAGAGAACAGGTCAGAGGTTACCAGAGATTGGGATGGGGGTAACCCAAGGAAGTTTTGTGAGGATGATAGAACTGGTCTGTATTCTTAAAATGGTGGTGGTTAAATTAATATGGACATGAATTAAAATGTATACAGCTGTATAGCAAAACTTTAAACATCTATTAAAGAAACAAAAACAAAAAAGTTGTTTCTTTTTTCTTTTTTTTTTTTTGAGTCAGATTCTCACTCTTGTTGCCTAGGCTGGAGCACAGTGGCAGACTCACAGCCATCGCAGCCTCGACCTGCTGGCTCAGGTGATCCTTCCACCTCAGGCTTCCAAGTAGCTAGAACTACAGATGCATGCCATCATGCCTGGCCAGTTTTTGTGATTTATTGTAGGGACAAGATCTCACCAAGTTGCCCAGGTTGGTCTTGAACCTCCGGACTCAGGCAATCCTCTCACCAAAGTACTGGGATTACGGGTTGAGCCACCGCACCCAGCCAAGTTGTTTCTTAAAAGAAGTCTAGCATTCATTTTAATTTTCGCCACTCTTTTCAAAAGAAAAATTGATGCTCTAATCTTTGAAAGTTATTCTGATGGCTTAGAATGCCATATCCCTTTGCTAAAGATTTACTAAACATCCCTTTTATCCCTTTAATAAACACACCTTAGGGAGGTGAATCTTTTCTTTCTCTCTCTCTCTCTAATTTACTTTTAAAATAAACTGTTTTCTAATCAAAAAAAAAAAGAAAAGATTTTGAGACTGGGCATGCCTAAAACCCCAGCATTTTGGGAGACCAAAGCGGGAGGACTGTTTGAGTCCAGGAGTTCGAGACCAGCCTAAGTAACACAGATGAGATCTCATTTCTCAAACATAAATAAATAAATAAAAAGTAGTTGGGCATGGCAGCACAGGATTGTAGTTTCATCTACTCGAGAGGCTAGGGCAGAAGGATTGCCCAAGCCCAGGAGATCAAGGCTGCAGTGGGCTGTGATTGTGCCACCGCACTCTAGCCAGGGCAACAGAGTGCAACCCCCAACTCAAAAAAATAAAAAATAAGTAAAGATTTTGAAAAGTTTGGGATCTCTATGTAATGGTAGGTTTTCCATTTAAAATAAGGGAGAAACTGAGGTGAAAAAAAGAAAATGGGCAAATTTGAAGAGTGAGAAAGAACTTTTACTAAACTCTGTTATGTGCTTGCATCCTTCGAAACCCCCATGTCTGAAGTTGGGGGTCTTCTTAGCATGGAAATGTTAGCTCCTGATCACAAGTGTTTATCAGACTTCAAGGAGCACAATATTTATTGCTACAGGGTGAGAAGACAACAATAGATTTAGGTTAAGAGCATGCTATTGAGAGACCCAAGAAACCAAGAAACTTATTTGCTGTAAAAGTAGCATTTAGTTCACTATATTTCTTATATCCCCACCTCATGTTTACTATATATTTTGTGTATTCCTACCTCATGTATTTTATGAAATCTTAGTACTTTAAATCCTACCTCAGACCCCGTAGAAATTAGGCATATGTCGGGTTTTAAGCAGTGTTTGTATTTAGAATTCTTGGGTTAAGCATTGTCAGCCCCAAACTAGCAGGCTAACTTATGCTTTTACAACGGGATGTAAATGATAAAGTGATAAGCCTCTTTCAAACATTCCTACAAGGTGGCAGCAGACTCAGAGGAGCCAGCTCCTCTCTAGGTGGGCTTTATCACCGGTTTTTATCTCAGTGATAATTTACATACAGTGGCTATGTAAACCTGCAGGGAACAAAGACTTTTACAAAAGTAACCGCCTTGCTATAATAAGCTTGCTATTATAAATTCCCAGAATTAGTATATGATTTTCTACCCCACATTCACTGTATGTGTTTGCAGCATTCATATTTAAAACTTTGTTAAGTTTGGCTTTTGTTGTCCCATAATGACTATGTTATGTAAAGGTTAAGCAAACAAGCTTTCCTAAGCAAACCTTGGGCTGGATCAGTAAACTAAAAGGGCTAATGTAACCCTTTGTCTGCCGGCTCAGGTTACTTCATGAGCAGGGACTGTATGGACCTAACTTATCTAACATTCCACTCGACCTATTACATGGGTTTCTGTCAATCACGGGCAGCACCCACCAATACCAAGTGTTCCCGTACCCATTAGGAGAAATTACCCAATCATGTAAAATCAAGTTTGGAGTTCTTTCCCCTCCCTCTATAATTGTGCATAAAAACTGCTTGCCATTGTGAATTGGGGCTCTGGTCCCTGAAGCGGCTGCTTCGGGCATGAGCCCAGACTCGAGCCTGAATAAAG
>NW_006979154.1:0-774 GCF_000164805.1 Carlito syrichta | reverse complement strand
TAAGTGGTATCATAAGACCACAAATAAGGCAAGTAGTTTCAGATGGCACTACGAAGGCAAGTAGTATCTTAGACATTAATAAGACGAGAAGTATCATAAGACACTAATAAGTCAAGTAGCATCAGAAGACACTAATAAGACAAGTAGTATCAGACGACACTAATAAGACAAAAAGTAGCATAAGACACTAATAAGGCAAGTATGATTATAAGACACTAATAAGGCAAGTAGTATAAGACGACACTAATAAGGCAAGTAGTATCATAAGTCACTAATGAGGGCAGTAGTATCATAAGACATTAATAAGGCAAGTAGTATCATTAGAAACTAATAAAGCAAGTAGTGTCCTAAGACACTAATAAGGCAAGTAGATTCAGATGACACTAATAAGGCTCGTAGTATCATAAGGCGCGATTAAGGTAAGTAGTATCAGATGACAATAATAAGTCAAGGAGTATCATAAGATACTAATAAGGCAAGTCGTATCATAAGACAGTAATCAGGCAAGAAATATCATAAGACGTTAATAGCACATGTAGAATCATAAGACACTAATAAGGCAATTAGTATCATAAGACACTAATAAGGCAAGTAGTATCATATGACACTACTAAGGCTAGTAGTATCAGACGACACGACACTAATATGGCAAGAAGTATCATAAGACACTAATAAGGCAAGTAGTATCAGATGACACTAATAAGGCTAGTAGTGTCAGACGACACTAATATGGCAAGTAGTATCATAAGACCTTAATAAGGAAAGTAGTATCAT
>NW_006979153.1:0-624 GCF_000164805.1 Carlito syrichta | reverse complement strand
TAAACAGCAACTGTTCTGATCACTTCCAAAAAGTTGATTTCTCAGTAATGTATATATCATGCTCCCCCCCTCCATTTTTAGGACTAACAGAATGTTTCAAGTTGAGATTTCTAGTAGTGAGAATTCCACACAAAGTAAAAGAGCACTTGAATTGAAATTTATGGACGTGAGTTCTAATTCCAACTCTGCCCCTAATTGTATGACCATTAGCAGCCCATTCGTCATCTCTCTCTGCTCCTTTATCTAAACTTTATCTACAACATTCAAGATAGACCAACTAATTTCTAAAGTTCTTCCTAGCAATGAACTTATAAAACAACACCGTGCTCATTTAAATATTGGATAAATACATATCAACGTCTTCCTGTGTAGGTCAGATTTAATTTCAGTGTAAAACTTACTCCACACAGATAAAAAATAGAAAAAGACCAGAAATTTCAAAAAGAAATAAGCATTATACTTATATTGGAAGTATATTACTTAGGAGCATGTGAGCAAAGATGCGAGTGCAAAATTTGTTATGTAAATCATTAAAACCACTTCCAAATGTGTGTAATCACATTTGAAATTAGGCTTCAACACAAAATTTAGTCCATAGTAGTGGGGCCACTGTCCTTTCCTAAG
>NW_006979152.1:0-843 GCF_000164805.1 Carlito syrichta | reverse complement strand
TAAAATTCCTTCCAGCTACAAGGAAGGCTGAGTCGGGGGGCATACCCTGAGTCCACCAGTTGGAGTCTGCGATGCCCATGAGCACCTCACTGCACTCTAGCCTGGGCGACAAGAGTGAGAATTCACACAAAAAAAGAAACAAGATGCCTACAACTCCTAGTACAGTGTTTCTATGATAAATGCCTCAAAGCCTGCTCTAGACTGCAAATGGCATGCGCTAGAACTACTCAAACTCTGAGAAAACTGAAACCCTGTCCCCCTCCTGCCTGTGCTGAGACCTCTTGGAAGCTGCTGACTCAGTCTTGGTCCCTCATTCCTCAGAAATTCCCCAAATTTCTGTATCTTGCTCTGACTTCTGCCAGTTTTGTTCAATCCTTGCTTCCTCAATGACCTGGGCATTGCAAAGATCTTTCTGACTTATCCATGAAACTATTTCTTCACGATGGCGCTGTGGCTTAAGAGGACGCTCACAGGCCTGTCTGACACCCGCCCATTAAATTGGAAAAAAACGTGCCATCAAACTCTCCTCCCTGTGATCCACCTTCAGTTTTTTCTTCCTGAGCTCAACAAAGTTCCAGATACTTGGAAGGCTGAGCTGGAAGAATCGCCCGAGCCCAGGTTTTGGAGGCTGCAATGTCTGTGATCGTCTACTCTGTGCGACAGAGTTAGACTCAGACTCTAACAATCAAACCCCAAAATAAAGAAAAAAAACCCTTTAAAAATGAAAAATGAATAATGTTGGAAAAATCATGAAGAAAGAGGCATTGCGTATGTTTTACTGTTAGAAGTGTGAGTTAGTCTTTATAATTGTGAAACATTTTGGGGTTAGCTGTTCTTGTGCTA
>NW_006979151.1:0-623 GCF_000164805.1 Carlito syrichta | reverse complement strand
CCAGTCACAGGGAACCCATCACGGATGAGGACAGTAATGGGGATATGCATAACAATAGAGCATTAGTCACTAGAACACCTATCAGAAAGGAGAGCATTCAATGAATACCCATCACAGATGAGGACCAGGGACTGTACACGGATTACTAATAACAGTTACTGGAGCTCCAATCTCAAAGGAAAACCAGTCACAAGGAAACCCTTCACAGAGGAGAACCAGTCACTGAGACACTCATCACAGTGGAGGGTCAGTCACTGGACCAGCTGTCACAGAAGAGGGCCATTCATCAGGGCACCTATCACAGAGGAGGGCCAGTCATAGAAGCAACTATCACAGAGGAGAGGTAGTCATTTGGGTTCTCATATCAGAGGAGGGTCAACGACTTGGACACAAATCACAGAGTAAGTACAGTCACTGGGGCATCTATAACTGAGCAGGGCAAGTCACTGAGGCACTCATTATTTTGGAGATCCAGTCACAAAGGCAGCAATCACAGAGGAAAACTAGTCACTGGGACACCCAGCAGTGAGGAGTCTTAGTCACTGGGTTGTTTTAGATAGACAAAGGTCAGTCACTGAGACGTCCATGACTGACGAGGATTAATTACTGGGACACCAATTATG
>NW_006979150.1:0-439 GCF_000164805.1 Carlito syrichta | reverse complement strand
ATAAGATATTAGTAAGGCAAGTATTATCATAAGACATTATTAAGACATGTAGTATCATAAGACACTAAAAAGGCAAGTATTATCATAAGACTCTAATAAGGCAAGTAGTATCAGATGACACTAATAAGACAAGTAGTATCAGACGACACTAATAAGGCAAGTAGTATCATAAGAACCTAAAAGGCAAGTAGTATCATAAGACACTAATAAGGCAAGTAGTATTATAAGACAGTAATAAGGCGAGTAGTATGAGACGACACTAATAAGACAAGTAGTATCATAAGACACTAATAGGTCAAGTAGTGTCATAAGACGCTAATAAGGCAAGTAGTATCATAAGACAGTAAAAACACAAGTAGTATCATAAGACATTAATAAGGCAAGTAGGTTCAAACGACAATAATAAGACAGGTAGTATCATAAGGCACTAATGTCAAGT
>NW_006979149.1:0-653 GCF_000164805.1 Carlito syrichta | reverse complement strand
GAATAATAAAATTTAATTAGAAATCTTAGCCATTTAACAAAGACCCCAATGTATCTGAAGGAAAAAAAATGACAAAAGTTAGTGGCAGGGGTAGAAAGTTCTACAATAAGAAGTGTTGACTTCAATATGCCAGTTAGACCCAGAGGACAAATGTATAAATTCCGCTCTGTAGTCCTTGAAATTGAAAAAAATTGATTTGTTTTTCAGATTCTGTGAGTTGGTTTTCAGAAAGCAGTTTAGCAACCTTATTACATATGGCAATTAAAATAATATTTATTATTGTGAAGTGTGCATAGCATCATATTTGACTTTATGCGTCTAGTATATTTATAGTTATGCCACCACAGCCACAGTATGACTTTAAAATATTTCCACTATCAGCACTACACAAACATTAATCTATTATCTGTCTTATTGATTTATTTTTATGGATATTACTTTTATTTTATTTGTTTTGAATCACATTATTACGGTATGATAGCACTCCATTTAAGTATGATACAGTAGTAAAATTAAAATTGTTTCAAAAAATCCCAGTTGTATCATTATATTTTCAGATTTCTAGACTACATAATTTTAAAAAATATTAACAGCTTTCAAAAGAGTTTTAGAGTTTGTTTTTTTTTTACCAACATATGTGGACTTTTCTCCAG
>NW_006979148.1:0-4080 GCF_000164805.1 Carlito syrichta | reverse complement strand
CTATAACATTTAATCAAAATTAACAACCTGAAAATACAGAGTACAAAAAGAAAATGTACACAAATTTTAAGAATGGAAGAAGCTGTATTAAATTAGGATACTCTTTTATTTTCTAAAATTTTAAAGATTTATTATGCATTCTGTCTTTTGAATAGCACTTAAATAATGTGGAAACAACAGAGAGTTAGATATACAACCATTGATTATGCAGGGTCCGTGGATGATGAGGCATGCCCCTCCCTTCCTTACCAGTATCCCTCCACTGCCAATCTCACCTCTCCCCCTAAACAGGTTTCTACTACTGCCAATCACTTTCTTACAGCACTATAAGTGATACAGTTAACCTCATAAGTGAGAACATATGGAACTCTCCTCTTTGGTTCTGTGATAAATCACTGAAAATGACCTACCTCATATCCATCAAACGTTCTGCAAAATCCTTCTATCAGTCCTTTTTTATGACTGCACAATATTCCACTGTGTATATACCACATTTATTTTATCCATTCTACCTTTGATGGGCAACATGGTTGGTACCATGTTTTTTTTTGCAATTGTGAATAGAGCTGCAAAAAACATACTGGAGCAGGTATCATTTTGGTAAAATGATTTGATTTCCTCCAGGTATATTCTCTAGAGGGGAATTTCTGAGTCACAATGTAGATCAATATCTTGTCCCTTTACAAACCACCACACTGTTTTCCAAAGCTGTTGCCCTACTTTTCAGTACCCTTGCAGTGTAGAAGCACTTATTTCTTCCTAAATCTTAACCTGCATCTCTTATTGTTTATTTTATTAATGATGGCTAGTCTTACAGGGGGTATGAGGTATTTCAAAGTGGTTTCATTTGCATTTCTTTGATGATGAGTGAGGCTGAGCCATTTTCATGTGTCAGCTGGCTGCCCGTATCTCTTCTTATGAAAAGTGTCCAATAACGTATTTGGCACACTCTTCAAAGGGAATGTTTGCCTGATTTTTCTGAGTGTTTGAGTTTCTTGTAGATCCTAGATGTTATGCCTCTTTACAAATATGGAGATGGAGAATCGTTTTTACCATTTTGTTGACTCTATCCCTGCTCTTCTGATGGATACTTTTGTTTTGCAGTAGTATCTTACTTTGATGAGATCCCTCTTGTCTAACTTACTT
Organism: Carlito syrichta; assembly: GCF_000164805.1. NCBI lineage: Eukaryota > Metazoa > Chordata > Mammalia > Primates > Tarsiidae > Carlito > Carlito syrichta. Next base: position 2,934 of record NW_006979148.1, on the reverse strand, counting down.
CTTAAGGCATGGGTATTTAGGGCTTTGAAGAGGAATTAGTTTACGGTTCCAGTTTCCCTAATGGTGTCTCCTGCGTTTTCTAAGATTATTATAGTTTGTTATTTTACATTTAGATCTTTGATCCATTTAGAGTTCATGTGTGTGGTGATAGAGAGGGGTCCTGTTTCAATCTTGTGCATGTTGTCAACCTTTCCACAAAGTCTTTTACTGAATATATTCTCCATTTTAGAATATCCAGAGGGTCTTGGAAGTTTTTTCAAAGATGAGCTGGTTGAGAATTTGAGGATTTCATTCTGTCCTGATCCATTGGCCTATGGACCTATTCTTGTACCAATACCAGGCTGTGTTGATTACTGCAAACATATAGTAAAGTTTGAAGTCTGGAAGTGTAATAGCTCCTGTTTTGTTTCTTTTGATAAGGATTCTTTGGCTATTCAGGATTGTTTATGGTTTTGTATGAATACTTTATTGTAATTTCCAGGTCTGAGAAGAATGATGCTAACAATATTTATTTCATTGAATCTGTAGACTGACTAAAATACTAATTTTTAACAGTATAAGATATAAGTAAAGTCAGGGAATCAAGCATATGAAATTGTCATTTATGACTTCAGCCTCAGAACTTTGACATCATAATGGGAGGGACCTTGACGACTGAACAATACTTAGGCTTCCAGCACTTGTGGACAGTGCTCTGCCAAATGGGGTAGATATGGTGGATTTCATTCCCAAGAAGTGAAGAGAACCATGCATTCACATGATGAACACATCCAAAAATTTCTACAGGGATAAGTGATCATTCAAGAATCCTATAAACGAGGTAGTCTTTTTTTTTTTTAAGCAGTTGTTATTGAGGGGACTGAAAAACTCCCAAACTGGGAAGGAAACTGAGGGGGTTTCCCACGATGTATTCTTTTATTTTTATGAACATGGAGTCCTGTTGGAGCTTGGTTGTAGCACAACCAAAAAATATTTTGGCATTTTCCTTAGTTTAGAAACTTTTGTTGCTTTTAGTATTGTGCAACAGCCTTTGAGCGGGTTTCCCTACAGGATTTGAGCATTGATTTTCCTAAGATCATAATCAATTTTCCAGAATTTTCAAAATTCTAAATTTTTATACAAATGCAGAGCCCAAATACTTACTACTTTGTTAATCTCTATGTTATTTTGGTTTTATATATATTGGGCCGCAAATTCTCTTTTTTCTGTGTGCCCCTTTTTAAATGCTTGGTGATTAAAGTATCAGATTAATCGGATTGTAGAGTACAGCATTATGTCTTGGGTAGAGAAAATACTAGGGATTCAATGGAAATACACTTTTAAAATATAAATTGGGTTAAAATATAAAGGGAATGTGATATTAAATTCCCTTGATATATATAAGGGAAACATTTCTCTAACAATTGCAAATCTGTAACATTTAATCAAAATAAGCAAGCAGAAAATACAGATTGCACTAAGAAAATGTTCAAAAATTTAAGAATGAAAAAAGCTGTATCAAATTATGATAGTTTTATTTTTTAAAATTTTAAAGATATATTATGCATTCTGTCTTTTGAATAGCACTTAGTTACACTGAATGTAAAGGTTCAATTTTCTAAGAATGATACAGATCTGGAATCTCAACAAGTTTCAAATTAGGCGGAATAAAACTTTCAGAATTTATGTGAGAAACACTGTACTTGTCAATTTTGAAGGCAGAATTATACCATGTATTCCAACATATTAAAAGGAAAAGGATTTATTACTGGAGTATGATTCAAATCTTAAAACATCAATCCCTGCGTTAATGAACACTTCTGGGCCCAACCATGAATTGCAACCATTTTTAAAATAAAAAAAAAACAAACAAATTGGAATAAACAGGTAAAGTCAATTGCATGTTTTACAACTTCGTTTAATTATTTATTTAATTATTTACTTTGATTTTTTAAATAATGTGGGGACAACACAGAGTTAGATATACAAACATTTATTATGCAGGGTCCCTGAATGATGAGGTATGCCCCTCCCTTCCTTACCAGTATCCCTCCACTGCCAATCTCACCCCTCCCCCTAAACAGGTTTCCACTACTGCCAATCACTTTCTTACAGCACTATAAATGATACAGTTAAGCTCATCAGTGAGAACATACGGAACCTCTGTTCTTTGGTTCTGTGATAAATCATTGAAAATGACCTACCTCATATCCATCAAACGTTCTGCAAAATCCTTCTATCTGTCCTTTTTTATGACTGCACAATATTCCACTGTGTATATACCACATTTATTTTATCCATTACAGCTTTGATGGGCAACATGGTTGGTACCATGATTTTTTGGAATTCTGATTAGAACTGTAAAAATCATACTGGATCTGGTATCTTTTTGGTAAAATGATTTGAGTTCCTCCAAGTATATTCTCTACAGGGGAATTTCTGAGTCACATGGTAGGTCAATATCTTGTCCCTTTACAAACGACCACACTGTTTTCCAAAGATGTTGTTCTACTTTTCAGTCCACAAGCAGTGTATAAGCATTTTTTCTTCCCAAATCTTGACCTGCATCTCTTATCGTTTGTTTCATTAATTATGGCCAATCTTGCAGGGGATATGTGGTATTTCAAAATGGTTTCATTTGCATTTCTTTGATGATGAGTGAGGCTGAGCCATTTTCATGTGTCAGCTGGCTGCCTGTATCTCTTCTTATGAAAAGTGTCCAATCACGTATTTTGCACACTTTTCACAGGGAATGCTTGTCTGATTGTTCTGAGTGTTTGAGTTTCTTGTAGATCCTAGATGTTATGCCTCTTTACAGATATATAGGTGGAGAATCGTTTTTACCATTCTGTTGGCTGTATCCCTGCTCTTCTGACAGTTACTTCTGTTTGCAGTAGTATATTAATTTGGTGAGATCCTACTTGACTAACTTACTTAAGACATGGGTATTTAGGA
>NW_006979147.1:0-736 GCF_000164805.1 Carlito syrichta | reverse complement strand
TGACTTAAGAAGTTGGCTGGCCAGTAGGCCGATGGGTTAGTTGACTTAACTAGTCAGCAGGCATGGGATCTGACAGTTGAGCTTACTTAACTAGTTGGCTGGTGTGTGAGCAGACTGATCAGCTGAAGTAAGTATTCGGCCGACGAGTGAGCTGACACATGCGCTGCCATAACTATTCTGCTGGTGATGGAGACTACTGGCGAGCTGACTTAACTAGTTTGCTGGTGAGCAAGCTGAACACTTAGCTGACTTGTTGGCCAGTGAGCGAGGTGACAAGTTAGATGACCTGTTGGCTGGCAAGCACGCCAAGTAGTTTACTTGCCTGTTAGCAGACGAACGAGCTAACTAGATAGCTGACCTGATGGAAAGTGATGGAGCCCTCTACTTAGCTCAACAGCTAGCTGAGTTGCTAGCCAATGGATTAGCTAAGTAACTAGCTGATTTGCTAGCTGACTTAACTAGCTAGCTGACTAGCTAGCTGGCTATCTAGTTGACATTACTATCTAGCAAAAAAGCTATCTAGTTGTATAGCTAGCTGACAACTTGCTAGTTAGATGGCTAGATGACTTAAGTATCTACCTGACTAGCTAGCTTAATAGCTAGCTGAATTAACTGGCTAGCTGACTAGAAACCTAACTGGCTAGATGAATTAACTAGGCACCTGAATAGTTAGCTGACTTGCTAGCTCACTTAACTAGTTAGCTGGCTAGCTAGTTGACTTATCTAGCTGACTAAC
>NW_006979146.1:0-666 GCF_000164805.1 Carlito syrichta | reverse complement strand
TCAGGCTGTCCACTCGCCTTGGCCTCAAAAGTGCCAGGATGCCGGTGTGAGTTCCTGAGCCCATCCTGTGGTTGTGGTGGTGGTGTTTGGTGTTATTATTCTGAGTCAGAGTACCGCTCTGTCTCCCAGGCCAGAGCGCAAAGCCCACTCTTGGCCACCACAGCCTCTAACCATAGGGCTCCGGCAATCCTACTACTTCAGCCTCCCAAGTGAAGGGAAGGCAGATGTGGATCACCAAGCTCGGCTCATTTTTTGGGCTTCATGTTGAGATGAGGTCTCACCAAGGCGTCCAGACTGGTCTTGAACATGGGGATTGAGGCAGTCCTCTTGCCTCAGTCTCCCAGAGTGCTGGAATAACAGGCATGAGCCCCGCATGTGGCCTCCACACCCCTCTCAGGGCCCCACCATGAGTACCACTCACTTCTGACTACCCTGGTCCCCGGAGAGAGGAGCCAGACTCGGCAGCCATGCCCATCCCAAGGTAGTGCCTGTTGCAGGGTCATGTCTTCACCAGGACGCCCACCCCTCCACACACCTTGATCAACAGGGTGGACCTGTTTGCTTCTTGCAGAGGCCGCCCTTGGGCAGGACTCCCAGTATGTCTGCATCAAGGTAATCAATTAGCAGATGCCTTGACAAAAGTGGTCCTATGCCCTCTCCTTATAG
>NW_006979145.1:0-769 GCF_000164805.1 Carlito syrichta | reverse complement strand
CTTTTTTTCTTTTATTTTTTTGTCAAGCTGGAAAATTCTTATCTACAAGTTCATTATTTTTTCTTCTATCTGCCAAATCTACTGTTGAGCCCTTTAAGAAAAATTTTTAATTCTGTTATTGTGCTTTCAACTCCAGAATTTCTATTTTTTTGATAGATTAGATAGATAGATAGATAGATAGATAGATAGATAGATAGATAGATAGATAGACAGATAGATAGATAGATAGATAGATAGATAGATAGGTTGATAGATTGATAGATAGATATGATAGATGTAGTTTCTACCTATTGATATTCTCTACTCATTGAAAACAGTTTCTATTGACTACTTTTTTGTCTTGTGTATGTACCATAATTTTTTGGTTGTTTGCTTTTTTGGATGTCTCATTTTTTTTCAGAAACTGGACAGTTAAATGAATGTAATGTTGTGACTGAAGAAGTCAGATTCCCCTCACTCTCCAATGTTTTGTTTTGTTGCTATTTGTTTATGATATAGTGGAACTAATTCTATAAGGTCTATATTCTTTGTTGTGTGTGGTCCTTCAGATTTTGATTAGTTTAGTGATTATTTAATTATTGCACTCAGATTTTCTCAAACACTGAGAACCATCACATTCCTTACTCTTTGCTGAGATGCATTATGTTTATACTGGGGACAGACTTCAATGCTTAGCCCAGCAGTTTACTACTCTGCCTTAGTCTTCACTTCCTGCTTATGCAATTTTAAGGTCTGGTAGCAGTGAGAGCATAAATCATACTCAGGTATT
>NW_006979144.1:0-727 GCF_000164805.1 Carlito syrichta | reverse complement strand
CTCTATATTCATTAGTAAAGGGGTATACGATTCTTAATTATATTCTCTAATTTTGCAATCATATAACTTTAAGTTTTTAATGGAGGAAGCATAATAAAATCATAATAAAATTGTTCTTTTTATGCTCACTATCTGGCTAAAGAAACTAAATTTATGGCATTTAGGTGAACGTAGATATTAACTTAATTATCAGGGTATTTTATTTTAACCTCATTTTATCATATTTGTATGAATTTCCAAAAAAGTAGCTTATTTTACTTATTTTATCACAGTATAGGAGGTCATATCATGTTAAGCATGAATTCGGTTTTGATAAAAATTTGATTATCTACAGGCAACCAAATCAATGTACATTATTCATATTGCATCATTTTCTGATGACCCTCAAATATGTTTTTGAAACTTGTGGATGAACATTTGTATGGTTCTGAGAACGTAGCTAAGAAAGTATGATGACATAACTGTTATAGTCCATGTCTTTTCATTACATAGGGGAATGATTTCGCTCAAATGTATTCCTAAGATTGCAGTTTCTATACTGTAGGCTGTTAGCACATGTACAGCTAACGCCAAAGTGTTTCACAATTATAAAGACTAACTCACACATCTAACAGTATAAACATACGCAAGGCCTCTTTCTTCATGATTTTTCCAACATTATTCATTTTTCATTTTTCAAGGGATTTTTTTCTTTATCTTGGGGTTTGATTGTTAGAGTCAGAGTCTA
>NW_006979143.1:0-1138 GCF_000164805.1 Carlito syrichta | reverse complement strand
CCAAAGTCGATACAGCGAGAGCTTTATTTTACTCTCCATTATACATAAATATCAGTTCCCTGATATCAATTGATATCATAAATATCAATTCCCTGCTTTAAAATGTTCTATTGTTTTTGTAAAATAAGCATAATTTTTATTCTACTATCATTCAAAGTAGAATCTTGTAAGTTGTTTTCAGCTGTTGAAAATTTAAGAAGTCACATTTCTGTTCATCTCAGTCCACTGTGTAAGTTTTAAACCTGCAAAAGGAGACTTACTCACCACTAAAAAGAACCAAAGGGGCACTTCAGTACCCCACAACCAGGTGGTGGCAATACTTTGGTCACAACATTGTGATTTTAAAAAGATGATGCTGTAGACATGGTTTATCTGTGGCTGAACTCAAAACTTCTTTGCACTTTTTAGAAAATGTTTTTTATTGCACTTGAACTCTGTGGAAAGCAACTTGGAGATTTTTCCAACGAATAAAATTAGATCTAACATTTGTTCCAACAATTAGCACTTCTGATATATACCCAAGGGAGCTTTTTAAAAGGTTCCACCACACGCATGTCTTTATTGCAGCACTCTTCACAATAGCAAAAACGTGAAACTACCTTAGGTGTCCATCAATGGTGGACGGAATAAAGAAAATGTAGTACATATATACCACGGAATACTACACTGGAGGCCATCCTTCCAAGTGAATTATCACAGAAACCGAAAACTGAATACTGCATGTTCTCACTCATAAGTGGGAACTAAACACGGTGCACACAGGGGCACAAGGATATAAGCAACAGACACTGGGGACAACTAAAGCGGAGAAGGAGAGAGGAAGAACAAGGACTGAAAACACCCATTAGATACCATGCTCACCACCCTGGGGGCAGGCTCAATAGAAGCCCAAGCCTCACCATTATGCAATACATCTATGTAACAAATCTGGACATGTATCCCTTGAATCTAAAATAAAATTAAATTAAAAATGTAAAAATAAGGAAAATATAAAGAATGAATTAACCAAAAGCCACTTTGAAAAAGTCCTGCGTAATTCTGGGAATCTAGAAGACCAATGCACACATTGGGCTGTGTGCCTGTTCAGGAGAAACTTGAGGAGGACCCAACCTTTCACCTCTACCTGACCTTGAGGCTC
>NW_006979142.1:0-759 GCF_000164805.1 Carlito syrichta | reverse complement strand
AGATGCCTAGAAATTTCCTAGGTTCGTGGATTCCATCATCCCTGGTTACCATTAAAAGAACGTAGTAAACATTTGGCAAGTGCAAACCCGTAGTCCCTTTCTCAAAATAAAAAGAGACACGAATGAGGAATGATTACAGGGTTCACCTGAAGACCAGAGTTATATCCAATATGTCAAGAAGATTCATTTTGTCCTGGAATCTGCACTTAGTTGTTCTGAGGAACCTAACGAACTTGGAGTGCCCAATACCATTTACAACTTTTAAGAGGACCAGAATGTTGCTGGAGTCCTGAAATGAACGATTCATAATATCCGAATGCTAAATTGCTCTGAAACATATGGGGAGCTCGTAGATCTGTTTCTTGTTTGTCCCAGAGCATAAAAACTGGGAATTTTTTGGATTGAGGGCGCGTACAACAATGATTCTTTTTTCGTACTTAGTTGGAGGCCATGTAGTGTCCTGTATGTGAGGACTCTCTTTCCCTTGTTTCCTGTTTTGAAACACTGATTCTTGTTAACCCTTAGTAAGAAGTCATGTAGATTTTTTGATAGAGGAACCGTGGAAAACAGATTTCTTCTCTTTTATTAGCAAGATACCATGTAGTTTCCTGTATATGAAGATTGCCATTACCCACATTCATGCCTCGAATCCCTGATTCTTCTTTAGCTGTCCACAAGTTGCCATGTAGATTTTCAGGGCTGAGGACTCGTATAACCCAGATTCCTTATTTTTAGCAACAGCCGTGCAGTTACATGTAT
>NW_006979141.1:0-4348 GCF_000164805.1 Carlito syrichta | reverse complement strand
GCATTCTTAGTGTCGTCTGATATTCCTTGCGTTCTTAGTGTCATCTGATACTAGTTGCCTTTTTATTGTCATCTTATACTACTTGCGTTGTGAATGCCGTCTGATAATACTTGGATTGTTAATGCCGTCTGATACTACCTTCCTTATTATTGCCGTCTGATACTCCTTGCCTTGTTATTGCCGTCTGATACTACTTGCCTTATTAATGCCACCTCATACTACTCACTTATTAATTCCGTCTTGTACTACTTGACTTATTAGTGCCGTCTGATACTAATTGCCTTATTAGTTTGGTCTGATATTACTTGCCATATTAGTACCGTCCGATCCTACTTGCCTTATTATTGTCGTGTGATACTACTTGCCTTTTTATTGTCATGTGATACTTCTTGCCTTATTAGTGTCATGGGATACTACTTGCCTTATTAGTGTCGTGTGATACTACTTGCCTTATTAGTGTCGTGTGATACTATGTGCCTTACTTGTCTTATTAGTGTCGTGTGATACTACTTTCATAAATAGTGTCATGTGATACTACTTTCCTTATTAGTGTGGTGTGATACTACTTGCCTTATTATTGTCGTGTGATATTTCTTGCCTTATTAGTGTCATGTGACTCTACATGCGTTATTAGTGCCATGTGATACTACTTGCCTTATTAGTGTCGTGTGATACTATGTGCCTCATTAGGGTCATGTGATACTACGTGCCTTATTAGTGTCTTTTGATGCTACATGCCTTATTAGTGTCATGTTATCCTACGTGCCATATTAGTGTCTTGTGACACTATGTTCCTTATTATTGTCATGTGATACTACGTGCCTTATTAGTGTCATCTGATACTACGAGCCTTCTTAGAGTTGTCTGATTCTACATTCCTTATTAGTGTCATCTGATACTACGTGCCTTCTTAGTGTCATTTGATACTATTTGCCTTCTTAGTGTCGACTGATACTACTTGCCTTCTTAGTTTCGTCTGATACTACTTGTCTTCCTAGTGTCATCTGTTACTACTTGGCTCCTTAGTGTCGTCTGATACGACTTGCCTTCTTTTGCCGTCTGATAGTCATTGCCTTTTTAGTGCCGTCTGATACTACTTGCCTTATTAGTGTCGTCTGATACTACTTGTCTTCTGAGTGCCGTCTGATATTAATTGACTTCTTAGTGCTGTCTGATACTACATGCCTTTTTTGCTGTGATACTACTTCCCTTGTTTGTGCCATCTGTTACTACATGCCTTCTTAGTGCCTTTGATACTACTTGCCTTCTTAGTGTCGACTGATACTACTTGCCTTATTAGTGACATCGGGTACTTCTTGCCTTATTAGTGCCATCTGTTACTACTTGCCTTCTTGCTGCCATGTGATACTCCTTGCCTTCTTAGTGTCGTCTGATATTCCTTGCGTTCTTAGTGTCATCTGATACTAGTTGCCTTCTTAGTGTCGTCTTATACTACTTACATTGTGAGTGCCGTCTGATACTACTTGCCTTGTTAGTGCCATCTGATACTACTAGCCTTATTATTGCCGTCTCACACTTCTTACCTTATTGGTGCCGTCTTGTACTACTTGCCTTATTAGTGCCGCCTGATACTACTTTCCTTATTAGTGTGGTCTGATATTACTTGCCTTATTAATGTCGTGTGATACTCCTTTCCTTATTATTGTCGTGTGATACTTCTTGCCTTATTAGTGTCATGGGATACTACTTGCTTATTAGTGTCGTGTAATACTACTTGCCTTATTAGTGTCATGTCATATTACGTGCCTTATAAGTGTCGTCTGTTACTACCTGCCTTATTAGTGTCATGTGATACTACGTGCCTTACTTGTCTTATTAGTGTCGTGTGATACTACTTTCCTAAATAGTGTCGTGTGATACTACTTTCCTTATTAGTGTGGTGTGATACTACTTGCCTTATTATTGTCGTGTGATACTTCTTGCCTTATTATTGTCATGTGATTCTACATGCCTTATTAGTGTCATGTGATACTACTTGACTTATTAGTGTCGTGTGATACTATGTGCCTCATTAGGGTCGTGTGATACTACATGCCTTATTAGTGTCGTGTGACACTACGTGTCTTATTAGTGTCATGTTATCCTACGTGTCATATTAGTGTCTTGTGACACTATGTGCCTTAATATTGTCATGTGATACTACGTGCCTTATTAGTGTCATCTGATATTACGTGTCTTATTAGTGTCATCTGATACTGTGAGCCTTCTTAGTGTTGTCTGATTCTATGTGCCTTCTTAGTGTCATCTGATACTATGTGCCTTCTTAGTGTCATCTGATACTATTTGCCTTCTTAGTGTTGACTGATACTGCTTGCCTTCTTAGTGTCGTCTAATACTACTTGTCTTCCTAGTGTCATCTGTTACTACTTGCCTGCTTTTGTCGTCTGATACTACTTGCCTTCTTTTGCCGTCTCGATAGTCATTGCCTTCTTAGTGCCGTTTGATACTATTTGCTTATTAGTGTCGTCTGACTCTACTTGACTTCTGAGTGCCGTCTGATACTAATTGTCTTCTTAATGCTGTCTGACACTACGTGCCTTTTTAGTGCTGTCTGATACTACTTGCCTTGTTAGTGCTGTCTGTTACTAGTTGCCTTCTTAGTGCCTTGTGTTACTACTTGCCTTCTTAGGGTCGACTGATACTACTTGCCTTATTAGTGCCGTCTGTTACTACTTGCCTTCTTAGTGCCTTGTGATACTACTTCCCTACTTAGTGTCGTCTGACACTCCTTGCCTTCTTAGTGTCGTCTGATACTAGTTGCCTTCTTAGTGTCGTCTTATACTACTTACATTGTGAGTGCAGTCTGATACTACTTGCATTGTTAGTACCGTCTGATACTACTTTCCTTATTAGTGCCATCTGATACTACTTGCCTTGTTAGTGCCTTCTGATATTACTAGCCTTATTAGTGCCGTCTCACACTACTTACCTTATTGGTGTCATCTTGTACTACTTGCCTTATTAGTGCTGTCTGATACTACATGCCTTATTAGTGTGGTCTGATATTACTGGCCTTATTAATGTCGTGTGATACTACTTGCCTTATTATTGTCGTGTGATACTTCTTGCATTATTAGTGTCATGGGATGCTACATGCCTTATCAGTGTCGTGTGATACTTCGTGCCTTATTAGGTCGTGTCATATTACGTTCCTTATAAGTGTCATCTGATACTACTTGCCTTATTAGTGCCGTCTGACATTACTTGCCTTATTAGTACCGTCTGATAATGTTTGCCTTATTATTGCCGTCTGATACTCCCTGCCTTAATAGTGTCGTTTGATACTCCTTGCCTTATTAGTGCCGTCTGATACTCCTTTCCTAATTAGTGCCCTCTGATCCTACTTGCCTTATTAGTGCCATCTGATATGACTTGCCTTATTATTGGAGGCATATACTCCTTGCCTTATTAGTGCCGTATGATACTACTTGCCTTATTATTTTCGTCTGAAACTACTTGCTTCTTTAGCCCCATCTGATCCTACTTACCTTATTAGTGCCGAATGATACTACTTGCCTTATTAGTGCCGTCTGATCCTACTTGCCTTAATAGTGCAGTCTGATATTCCGGGCCTTATTAGTGCCGTCTGATACTCCTTGCCTTATTAGTTCCCTCTGATTCTACTTGCCTTATTAGTGCCATCCAATACTACTTGCCTTATTAGTGCAGTCTGATAATCCTGGCCTTATTTGTGCCGTCTGATACTCCTTGTCTTATTAGTTCCGTCTGATACTACTTCCCTTATTAGTGCCGTCTGTTCCTACTTGTCTTATTAATGCTGTCTGATCCTAATTGCCTTATTAGTGCCGTCTGATTATACTTGTCTTATGAGTGTCGTGTGATCCTTATTCCCTTATTAGTGCCTTCTGATCCTTCTTGCCTTATTAGTGCCGTGTGATAATACTTGCCTTATTACTGCCTTCTGATACTACATGCCTTATTAGTGCCTTCTGGTCCTACTTGCCTCATTAGTGCCACCTGATATTACTTGCGTTAATAGTGCCGCCTGTTCCTACTTCCCTTCTTCGTGCCTTCTGATACCACTTGCCTCCTTAGTGCCGTCTGTTATTACTTGACTTCTTAGTGCCGTCTGAAACTACTTGCCTTCATCGTGCTGCCTGATACTACTTGCCTTCTTAGTTCCGTCTGATACTACTTGCTTTCTTAGTGCCATCTGATACTACTTGCCTTCTTAGTGCCGTCTGATACTAGCAATCTTAGTATCGTCTGATATCACTTGCCTTCTTATTGTCATCTAATACTCCTTGTTTTTAGTGTCTTCTGATACTCCTGGCCTTCTTAATGTCGTCTGATACTACTTGTGTTG
>NW_006979140.1:0-500 GCF_000164805.1 Carlito syrichta | reverse complement strand
CATGGCAAAGACGTGTGTAAACTAACAGAACAGATGGCTCTTAGTTAGGGCGGCCAACAGTCACAGAGAGATCAAGACTGTCCGCAAAGCTGTGGCCAGCTTCTGGTCACCCAGTTTACCACCATTGGGCCAGAGGAGGGTTCCTTCCTCTCCCGATCACTCCATCGTCTCCTATCCGTGCTGACCTAACCCTGGGGAGCCGTGGACACCCATTGTGATGCACGTGGGAGGCATCGTTTTTTTCGCCGGAATCTCTGTCGGCCAGACTGGGGTGCATCAGCACTAATCTGGCTTCCAGGAACTCGACCTACGGGACTCAGGTGGTCCTCCCTCCTCAGCACCCTAGCAACTGGGTTTCTGGGCACCACCATGCCAGTGTCAATTTTGGGATTTCTCACCGAGATGAGGTCTGGCCATGTCATCCAGGCTGGTCTCTGATACTTGTGCTCCGGCAGCCTCCTGCCTCAGCAACCCAGAGAGTGGGTCTGACGACTGTGAGC
>NW_006979139.1:0-572 GCF_000164805.1 Carlito syrichta | reverse complement strand
GAGAGCTCAGCCTCATCATCCCATCAGTTTGCTAGGTGGAGGCCAGTGGCCGGCCCGAGCCCACAAATGGAGACCAACTTGGGCACCTGGGCGAGTTCTCACCTCTACCCTCCATCCCAAATGACCCAGATGTGGTGGCACATGCATGTCATTTCAGCTCCTGGAAAGGCTGGGGAAAGGCTCGCCAGAGCCCAGCAGGCCAAGGACGCATGGGGGGGAGTTTGCCAGCACTCTCCAGCCTGAGTGATGGAGTGAGACTCCGACTAATAGAAAAAAAGGAAAAGAGGAAAAAAAGAAGGGCATCCACTTGTGTATGGAGTTGGGATTACCATGAACAGACAAAGATCATTTGGGAAGGAGGCACCAGCCTTGGGCCTAGAGTTCCCGAAAGGTGGTGGATCAACAGAATATCAGGCTGTGGTTCTGGGAGGATGAGGCAGGGGACCACTGGAGTCCAGGAGTTTGGACCAGCCTGGGCCATGTAGTGAGACCCCATTGCTGCCTGGAATGCAAACAATGGAGTCGCGCATGGTGGTGTCCACAGTCCTGGACACACGGTATGCAGTGGCCTT
>NW_006979138.1:0-747 GCF_000164805.1 Carlito syrichta | reverse complement strand
CCCCACAATGAAATATTAATCAGCCCTTACCAAAGAAGGGAAATCTGCCATTTACAGCAACATGGATGAAACTGGAGGACATTATGTTAAATAAGACAGATGGAGAAAGACAAATGTTGTATGATCTCACTGACATTGGAATTTTTATTTTTTTTGAGTTGGAGTCTCACTCTGTCTCCCAGACTGGAGTGCAGTGGCCACTCCCGGCCACCGCAGCCTCGACCTGCTGGGCTCCAATGATCCTTCCGCCTCAGCCTTCCGAGTAGCCAGAATTACAGTCATGTGCTGCCATGCCCGGCTGATTTTTTGATTTATTGTAGAGATGAGGTCTCCCCAAGTTGCCCAGGTGGGTAAAAGTCAAACTCACAGAAACAGACAGTAGAGTGGCGGTTACCAGCAACTGGGCAGAGAGGGAAGATATTGGTTAAGGGCACAAAATTTTAGTTATACAAGATGAATAAGTGCTAGAGATTTAATATACAACCATGTGACTACAATTAACAATATTTTATTGTATACTTGAAATTTGCTAGGAAGATAGAGCTTACATGTTCTCACCACACACACACACACACACACACACACACACACACACACACACACACAGTAATTATCTGAGATGAATATGTTAATTGGCTTGATAGTGGTGATTATTTCACAATGTACATATATATCAAATTATCAAATTATACATCTTAAATATATATAATTTTTAATTGTCAAATATACATCAATTAAAAGGTAAAG
>NW_006979137.1:0-766 GCF_000164805.1 Carlito syrichta | reverse complement strand
TTGAGGACCTGTGTGAACCAGATACTTATTCTTCCTGACCAATAGACAGTGCAGTTCCTGTATATGAGGACTCCATTATCAGATTCTACTCCCAAAACTGATTGGTGGCTATCTCTTAGCAAGACACTCTGTAGATTTCTGGGATGGAGGACTCGTGTAAGCAGGATTCCTTATTGTTCCGCAGCAACACGTCCTGTAGTGTTCTGTATATGAGGACTCCCATTACTGAAATTCCTGCTTCATTCTCAGCAAGACGCCGAGACATTTCCTGGTGACCTAGAATTCCAGTTGCTTGGATATAAAGAGAAAGACTCCCATAAAGTTCTTGTGAAATTGTAACGCAAGATTCCTGGTTCCCTTTTCAACAGACACACTAAAAATGTAGTGATATAGAAGCCCAGATTGCAGATTAAACCTTATCAAGAGATCTTGTAGATTTAGCCGATTGAGAACTCCAAGAACCGGATTCACTTTCAGTTCTCAGCAAGATACTCTAATTTTCCCTGTCATGGGGATTCCAAAACTCTGTATACAAAAATGCAGATGCCCAGATGTTTCCTAAGGACGTGGAATCTATGATTTCTGGTTATATTTTAATAGTTCGTAGTAAATATTTGGCAGCTGCCCAACACTCAGCCCCTCTCCAAATAAAAGTACAAACGGAAATTTAATGATTACCAAGTTCATCTTAAGAGTAGAGTTACATCCAAATTTGGCAAGAAGATACTTTTGCTCCGGGAGTCTGGCCTTAGTTGTCCGGAGGTAC
>NW_006979136.1:0-729 GCF_000164805.1 Carlito syrichta | reverse complement strand
CCAGATATCACAGAGTCTGTCCAGTCATTAAAGCACAAATCACAGTAAAGACTCAGTCACTGCAGCACCCAAAATGGAGGAAGAGCCAAGACTGAGACACCCATCATTTCTGAGGGCTTGTCATGGGACACCCATTATATATGAAAGCCAGTCATAGGGTCACAATCACAGATAAGGCACAGACAGTGTTGTACACATTATTGAGGAGTCACTAGGAAATTCATTGGAAATGAAGGTCAATCACTTGGGCACTGTTTATAGAGGTGCCCAGTAAGTGGAACATTCACTGGGAAAACCATTATGAAGGAGGACCAATCACTGGGTCACCAATCACAAAGGAGCAAAATCACTGGGACATTCATAACAGAAAAGAACAAGTCACCAAGACACACATCACAATGAAGGGCCAGTAACTGGGACAGTAATTAGAGAGGAGGCACAGAAAAGGGGCAAGCATCACAGTGGAGGAGCCCCAGTCACTGTGACACACATCACAGTCAGTGGGGCACCCAACATATATGAAGGACAGACCCTGTAAAACTAATCATAGGGAAGGCCTAGTCACCGGGGGACACAACATAAAGGAAGTCCAGTCACTGGGACACCCAACATAAGGAGGGCAAATCAAAGGAGCAACCATTAGTAAGGTGGCCAAGTAAGGGTGACACCCATCACAGAGGAGGGCTAGTTACTGAGGAATCCATGATGAAGAAAGACCAGTCACTGGGG
>NW_006979135.1:0-1154 GCF_000164805.1 Carlito syrichta | reverse complement strand
AAAGGAAACATCACTGCCAAATTGCTAAGTAAGAATAAGGAATCTGCGATACTCAGGTCCATAATCATAAAAAAGCTTAAGGTCATCTTGCTATGGGCTAAACACGAATCATGGTGTTTTCGAGCATGAGTCTGGAAAATGGAGTCCTTATTTACAGGCAACTACAAGACCTTTTGCTATTAAAGAATAAGGAATCTGGGTTACACGAGTCCTCAATTCCAAAAATCTACAGAGCATCATGGAAAGTTCTAAAAAGAATCAGAGTTTCGAAGGAAGATGTATCTAATGAGAGTCTTAATATACAGGAAAGTACACAGCCGTTTGGCAAGGGTGAAAAAGAATCAGTGTTATAGCAGTCCTCAGTCCTTAAAATCAACAGGTCATCTGCTGTGGGCTAAACAAGAATCAGGTTTAGGAGCTGGATCATAGGTAACAACAGTCCTCATATGCAGAATCTACATGACCCCTTGCTAAAGAGAACTAAGAAACCTCTTTTACATGGTTCCTCCATCACAATATATACATGACATCTTGATAATGGCAAAACAACAATCAGGGTTGTCACCTTCCAAATGTTTCCTATGTACTTTTAATGGTAAGCAGGAATCATGGAATCCAGGAACCTAGGAATCTTCTGGGCATCTGTCTTTTGATATACTGAATTTGGAATCCAAATCGACAGGAAAAATCAAATCATCTTACTGAGAATAAAAAGGAAATCTGTTTCTAGGAGTTCTCGTTTTCTGGAATCTACAGGGCCTCTTGATAAGGTTTAATCAGCAATCTGGGCTTCTGGGTCCCTACATTTTCAGAGCTACTTGTTCCATGGATACGATAAATCTGTCATTACAGATCCTCAGGATCTTTCTGGTCCTCTTGTTAGTTGTAATCAAGGATTTGTCCCTAGAAATACTTTTGTTTCCTGGGACCATCTACGACCATAATCATATTCCCCAGAATCAAAAGGTATATTGGTACAAATTTCGTCGATTCAGGTGACCTCAAAGTACAGAAAATTCTTGTGGGTGGGCAGGTAGGAATTGGGATTTTGGGTTTGGAATATTCCACATTTTGTTGTGGTCTTGTGAAGGGGAACCAGGAATCCTGCAGAGTGAAGCAGAAAGCTGGGTAGTCGAGGTCATCATATACAGGAG
>NW_006979134.1:0-659 GCF_000164805.1 Carlito syrichta | reverse complement strand
TCTACATGTGTACTGCTATGAAATCCATTTTCAGAATGAAGCCATTTAAAAAATGTAAAGATAAATATCAATACGTGCTTTCTCAGCTCCCTATAAGTATTTCTTAATTTCTTTCTACATTTTTTTTGCTTTCTGCATGCCTAATGTAAGTTTAAAATATACTTTGTGTTCTACAATTAAAAGTATTTTTTGAAAAATATTCAGTAGTTCTCTTATGATTTCTTATTGAAAATTCCTTTTAAATACTCTAAGCTGAACATTCCAGTTCTTGTTATAAACTAGTTTATACTTAGAATAAGCAAAGGGAAAGAATATCATTTTATATGCTCTCTGAGCCTGGGTAGCCTAAGATCAATATACTAAAAGCCAGTAAGTAAATCTATTACATCCATTGACATTTATTTAATCAGAAGTTAAACTCTTCAAAGCCATCATTGTATTTCTTATATTTCTAGGCTAAAGTCATTCTATTTTAATACAACCATTTATGTTATAATATTATGTTTTTATGGTAATAAATGTGATGTACTAAAATTTTAGCAAAAAAAGAAAGTTTAAATCACCATACTATAATTCATACATAAGTGCTGTCAACACTTAGGAAGTTTCCCTCCAGTCTTTTTCTGATTGAGAGAGAGAAGAAATAAATAGATGAATAA
>NW_006979133.1:0-739 GCF_000164805.1 Carlito syrichta | reverse complement strand
AGTCCAATGTCCCTTCAGGTGTGATTTCTAGTTTTCTTTCAAGCTGGTAAATTAGTTTGCAGTTAGGTATCAGTTGCCCCTGGTTGCTGTGAAGGACAATTCAGATTACCCTCCGTTCACCACTCTAGTCTATGTCTTTATCAAGCTTGTCTCTCCCGTTTTGGTGTTGTTACCTTGAATCGCCAGCAGGTGGTGCTATCTCAGCTGCTCGCCCCAGAGGGGGTGGGGCCGGACAGGAACAAGATGGCTGCCTGCCTCAGGGCAGACAACAGGAGACTTATGGCGGGCAGCCAGGAGGTCTCAGTTGCAGGAGAGGTGGCAACAATCCCAGCAGATCTTCCCTGAAGGGGTTTGAAGTGGATCGCATCCGGCCCGGGTGGTTTGATGTGCTACGGCCTCACGGAGGCCGCGGCTGTGGCACCGTTTGCACTGCAGTGACTGTCCAGTCCGTTGTGATGCCCCAGCAGTGACAACGCCCAAGCTCCGTATGAAGAGCAGGATGCGATGTTGGGGTCCGCAGTCCCCAGGGCGAGAGTCAGAGACCCACTGAAGATCTCCTTTGCAGAGGGCTTCACAGACCAGGTTGCCCCATCGCCATCTTGCCGCTTCCCCCCAGTTTCTTTTCTCCATGATGGGTGACACCATGACTGACTATACTCTGTAATGGGCGTTCCAGTGAATGGCCCTCCCCCATAATGGATACCCAGTGACTAGCCCACATCTGCATTGGGTGACCAAG
>NW_006979132.1:0-5276 GCF_000164805.1 Carlito syrichta | reverse complement strand
TTTTATGTGTCTCCTGGCTGTCCGTATCTCTCGTATGAAAAGTATCCAATCACGTATTTACACACTTTTCCAAGGCAATGTTGCTTGATTTTTCTGAGTGGTTGAGTTCCTTGTAGATCCCAGATGTTATTCCTTTTTACACATATATAGGTAGAGAATAGTTTTTCCTATTCTATTGTCTGTATCCCTGCTCTTCTGATGGTTTCTCTTTTTTCTTTTTAGAAGTGCATGAATTTGATGAGATCCCACTTGTCTAACTTACATCTTAAGGCATGGGTGTTTAGGGCTACGAAGATAAATTAGCTTCCGGTTCCAGTTTCCCTAATGGTTTCGCCTGTATTTTCTAAGATTGTTATAATATGATGTTTTACGTTTAAGTCTTTGATACATTTAGAGTAAATGGGTATGGTGATAGACAGGGGTCCTGTTTCAATCTTCTGCATGTTGTCAGCCTTTTCTCAGCACCATTTACTGAATATGTTCTCCATTACCCAATGGGTCGGTTGAGAATTTGAGGATTTCATTCTCTGTCCTGATCCATTGGCCTATGGACCTATTCTTGAACGAATAACAGGCTGTGTTAATTACTGTAAACATATAGTAAAGTTTGAAGTCTTTAACTGCGATAGCTCCTGCTTTGTTTCTTTTGATAAGATTCTTTTGGCTATTCATGATTCTTTATGGTTTCATATGAATACTTTGTTGTAATTTCCAGGTCTGAGAAGAAGGATATCAAATGAAAGGTTATTTCATTGAATCTGAAGATTGACAAAAAGGCTAATTTTTACATTAAAAGAGGTAAGTAAAGTCATGAAAACAAGCATATTAAATTGTTTTTTATGACATCAGTCACAGAATTTTGACATCATAATGGAAGGGACTGTGACTACTGAGAAATCCTTAGGCTTCAAGCACTTGTGTACAGTGCTCTGCCAAATGCAGTAGACATGGTGGATTTCATTCCCAAAAAGTGAAGAGAACCATGTGTTCACACCTATCCAAAAATTTCTCCAGGGATATGTAACCATTCAAGAATGCTTTAAACCAAGTAGTCTTTTTTTTAAAGTAGTTTGCATTTAGAAGAGCGAGATACTCCCAAACTGGAAGGGGACCTGAGTGGGTTGATAACGAGGTAGTCATTTATTATTATGGTCATAGAGTCCTGTAGGAGCTTGGTTATAGCACAAGCAAATAATTTTTTAGCACTTTCTTTAGTTTACAAACTTTTGGATATTTTTAGTATTGTGTTACTGCCTTTGATCAGTTTTTCCTAGAGGATATTAACATTGCTTTTTCTAAGATCATAATCAGTTTTCCAAAATATTCAATTATCTAAAATTATATACTAATGCAGAGCCCAAATACTTACTACTTTGTAAGTCTCCATGTAATTTTGTTTTATATATATTGGGTTCCAAATTCTCTTTTCTCTGTGTTCCTCATTTTAAATGCTTGATGGTTCAAAGTATCACATTAATTGGATACTTAGTTGCAGAGTATAACATTATATCATAGGTAGACAAAATATTAGGGAATTCCAAGGAAATACACTTTCTTTTTCTTTTTCTTTTTTTTTTTTGAGTTGGAGTCTCACTCGTTCGCCCAGACTGGAGTGCAGTGGCCGCTCCCGGCCACCACAGCCTCGACCCGCTGTGCTCCGGCGATCCTTCCGCCTCCGCCTTCCAAGTAGCTGATTTTTTTGATTTATTGTAGAGATGAGGTCTTGCTGCTCAGGCGGGTCTCGAACCCGCGGGCTCAGGCAATCCACTCACCTCAGCCTCTCAAAGGCGCGGGATTACAGGCTGAGCCACCAAGCCCAGCTGGAAATACACTTTTAAAAATATAAATTGGGTTAAAATATAAAGGGAATGTGATTTTATATTTCCTCCAATTATATAAGGGAAACTTTTCTCTAGGATTGCATATCTAACATTTTATAAAAATTAACAAGCAGAAAATACAATGTGCACCAAGAAAATGTATACAAATTTTAAGAATGGAAAAGCTGTATTAAATTAAGATAATGTTTTTTTCCTAAAATTTTTAAGATTTATTATGCATTCTGCCTTCTTAATATCCCTTAGGTACATTGAATTTCAAGGTTCAGTTTTCTAAGAATGATATAGTTCTGAAATCTCAACAAGTTTCAATTTAGGCAGAATAAAGCATTCATGATTTATGTGGGAAACATTGTAGTTGTGAATTTTGAAGGCAGAATTATGCCATGTATTCCAACGTATTAAAAGGGAAAGGAGATATCATTGTTGTATTATACAATTCTTAAAAAAGCAATCCCTGCATAATGAACATTTCTAGGCCCAAACCTGAATTGCAACCATTTTTAAAATAAAAAAATAAAAAATAAAATAAAGTCAGCTACATGTTTTACTGCTTTCATCTATTTATTTATTTATTGTAATTTTTTTAAAAACGTGGGGTACAATTCACAGTTAGATATACAAACATTGATTATGCAGGGTCCCTGGTTGATGTGGTATGCCCCTTGCTTCCTTAGCATTATCCTTCCACTGCCAATCTCACCCCTAGCCCTAAACAGTTTTCCACGACTACCAATCACTTTCTTACAGCACTAAGAGTGATCAAGTTCAGCTCATGAGTGAGAACATATGGAACTCTGTTGTTTGTTTCTGTGATAAATCACTGAAAACGACCTGTTTCATAGCCATCAAACGTTCAACAAAATCCTTATATCTGTCCATTTTTAAGGCTGCATAATATTCCACTGTGTATATACCACATTTATTTTATTCATTCCTGCTTTGATGGGCAGCATGGTTGGTACCATGTTGTTTGCAATTGTGATTAGAGCTGCAAAAAACATACTTGTGCAGGTATCTTTTCTGTAATATGATTTGTGTTCCTCCAGGTATATTCTCTATAGTAGAATTACTGAGTCACATGGTAGGTAAATATCTTGTCCCTTTAGAAACCATCACACTATTTTCCAAAGATGTTGCTCTACTTTTCAGTCCACATGCAGTGCAGAAGCATTTATTTTTTCCGAAATCCTTACCAGCCTCTGTTACTGTTTGTTTTATTAGTGATGGCCAGTCTTACAGTGGGTATGCGGTATTTCAAAGTGGTCTCATTTGCATTTCTTTTGATGAAGTGTGAGGTTGAGCAATTTTAATGTGTTTGCTGCCTGCCCATATCTCTTCTTATGAAACGTGTCCAATCACGTATTTTGTACACTTTTCAAAGGGAATGTTTGTCTGATTTTTCTGAGCGTTAGAGTTTCTTGTGGATCCTAGATATTATGCTTTTTTGCAGATATATAGAAGGAGAATCGTTTTTCCCACTCTGTTGACTGTATTCCTGCTCTTCTGGTGTTTTCTTTAGTTTTTCATAAGTATATTAATTTGATGAGATCCCACTTTTCTAACTTACTTATTAAGGTATGGGTATTTAGGGTTCTCAAGAGGAATTAATTTCCGGTTCCAGTTTCCATAATGGTGTCTCCTGTGTTTTCTAAGATTATTATAATGTGGTGTTGTACGTTTAGGTCTTTGGTCCATTTAGAGTTAATGAGTATGGTGATAGACATGGGTCCAGTTTCAACCTTGTTCATGTGGTCAGCCTTTTCCCAGTATCATTTTCTGAATATGTTTTCCATTACCCAGGGGTCTTGGAGATTTTTTCAAAGAACAGTTGGTTGAGAATTTGAGAATTTCATTCTCTTTCCTGATCCATTGGCCTATAGACCTATTCTTGTATGAATACCAGGCTGTGTTGATTACTGTAAACATATAGTGAAGTTTGAAGTCTGGAACAGTGATATCTCCTGCTTTGTTTCTTTTGATAAGATTCTTTTGGCTATTCGTGATTGTTTTTGGTTTCATGTGAATTCTTTTTTGTGTGTGTG
This sequence comes from Carlito syrichta, assembly GCF_000164805.1. NCBI lineage: Eukaryota > Metazoa > Chordata > Mammalia > Primates > Tarsiidae > Carlito > Carlito syrichta. The sequence goes on along the minus strand of NW_006979132.1, from coordinate 1,393 downwards.
CGTTTTAGAGTCCCACTCTGTTGCCCAGACTGGAGCACAGTGGTCGCTCCCGGCCATCACAGGCTCCATTTGATTGGCTCTGATGTTGCTTCCGCGTCAACCTTCCAAGTAGCCTGAAGGACAGGCATGCACTACTATGCCCAGCTGATTTTTTGATTTATTGTAGAGATGAGGTCTCGCTGCCCAGGCGTGTCTCGAACCCACGGGCTCAGGCAATCCACTCACCTCAGCCTCTCAAAGACGTGGGATTACAGGCTGAGCCACTGAGCCCAAATCATATGAATTCTTTATTGCAATTTCCAGGTATGAGAAGAAAGATGTTCACTTAATGGTTATTTCATGCATTCAGTAGATTGACTAAAAGGCTAATGTTTACATTAAAAGAGGTAAGTAATGTCAGGGAAATAAGCATGTCAAATTGTCATTTATGACATCAGCCTCAGAGATTCGACATCATACTGGGAGGGACCTTGACCACTGAGCAATCCTTAGGCTTCAAGGGCTTATGTACAGTGCTCTGCCAAATGCGGTAAACCAGGTATGAGAAGAAAGATGTTCACTTAATGGTTATTTCATTCATTCAGTAGATTGACTAAAAGGCTAATGTTTACATTAAAGAGGTAAGTAATGTCAGGGAAATAAGCATGTCATATTGTCATTTATGACATCAGACTCAGAGATTTGACATCATACTGGGAGGGACCTTGACCACTGAGCAATCCTTAGGCTTCAAGAGCTTATGTACAGTGCTCTGCCAAATGCGGTAAACATGGTGGATTTCATTCCCAAGAAGTAAAGAAAACTATGTTTTTCGCATCTATGCAAAAATTTCTCCAGGTATAAATGACCATTCAAAAATCCACGAAACGAGGTAGTCTTTTCTTTGTTAGCCAAGCAGTATTTATTCAAAGGACAGAGAATCACCCACACTGGAATGGAACCTGAGGGAGTGTCCGACAATGTAGTCTTTTATTATTATGACCACCGAATATTATTGGAGCTTGGTTATAGCACAACCACATACTATTTTAGCAGTTTCTTTAGTTTAGAAACTTTTGGATGTTTTTAGTATTATGTCACAGCCTTTGAGCGATTTTGCTAACCAGATTTGAACATCGCTTTAGCTAAGATCTTCGTCAATTTTCCAGAATTTTCAAATATCTAAATTTTTATTCTAATGCGGAACCCAAATACTTAATACATTGTAAATCTCCATGTTATTTTGGTTTATATATATTGGGCCCCAAATACTCTTTTTTCTATGTGCCTGTTTTTAAAAGCTTGGTGATTAAAAGTATCAGATTAATCAGATACTTTGTTGCGGAGTACAGCATTATGTCTTAGGTAGAGAAAATACTAGGGGATTCAATGGAAATACCCTTTTAAAAATATA
>NW_006979131.1:0-731 GCF_000164805.1 Carlito syrichta | reverse complement strand
ATTATTAAAGTAGCTACTTATTCAGCTACTTAGTTAGCTAACTATATAATTCAGGTAGATAATCAGCTAGCTAGCTTGTAAGTTGACCTGTTATGTCAGCTAGCTAATTAGTTAAGTCATATAGCTAAGTCAGCTAGTTAAGTCAGCTTTTTAATTTAGTCAGATGGTTAAGACAGTTAGTTAGCTAGTTAGCTAATGGATTAGTCAGCATGTTGAGTGAGGTAGTATGTTATTTCACGGGTTAAGTCAGCTAGCTAGCTAGTTAGCAAACGGGTTGTGTCAGTTGGTTGTGTAGACACACTAGCTAGTTAGATTAATGAGTTGTCAGGTGGTTGAGTCAGCGAGCTAGCTCCATAGCTAACAAGTTGTCAGATGAGTAAGTCAGCTAGCTAGAAAGTTAGATAACAAGTAGGCTCACTAGTTGGCTAACTGCTTAAGTCAGCAAGCTATCTAGGCCACTAACTATTTAAGTCAGCTTGTAAGCTAGGTAGCTAGCTGGTTAGGTAACTATTTGTGTAAGCTGGCTAGCTCAGTAGCTCGCTAGTTAGCTAAATATGTAAGTCAGCTGGTCAGCTAGGTAGTTAGCTAGTTAACTCAGCTAGTTAAATCAGCTGGCTAGCCAGATGGCTAGCTAGGTAGCGAGCTAGTTAAGTCATTGGCTAGTCAGGTGGGTAGCTGGTTAATTCAGCTAATTAAGATAGCTGATTAGCCAACTGGCAATGTATATAGCC
>NW_006979130.1:0-834 GCF_000164805.1 Carlito syrichta | reverse complement strand
GGACCCTGGGTTCAAGAACATGTTTACTAGAAGCTAAGGTTACATAGTCACCGTGACTGTGCATAAGTCAGCTCTGGCATACAAGCAGGGTTGAATTAATACAAACCTGTCTGTCACAACTTACAGGGGAGTTTGGAAGGGACTTATTGTTTAACATTCGCACACTGCCAGCAGGGGTTACAGTAGCAGAAGCTGGTTAACCTATTAACATAGATATTATGAGGTAAACAAAAACCTAGAGGCGTGGGTAGAGATTTATAAACTACAACAAACACTTCTTATACAACAATAAAGCTTTTAAGCCTCTCATTCCCCCTCCCATAGGAACCTAAAGAAAGGACCCAACCATGGGTCTGCACAAGTTTCTCGAAGGCCATCCCGAAAATGAGTGGGAGGATTAACACAACAAGGATGAGTGCCGCGTGGCTGGTATTGCTGTTTGAGTACCATGAGTTGAACGGTGCTGACTCAGGCTTTACAAAGGCTATAAGCCTGTTGATGATGCAAGGCCCAAAAATGAGTAGGAGAATTAAAACAGCTAAAGGGCCAGCTACGGTGGAAATTAATGTAGTATACCAGGGTGTGTGCTTAAACCATGCTTCAAACCAATTGAGTTGTTGCTCTCGTTCTTTTTTGCGTTCAGCTAACTCTTCCCTTACCTTAGCCATGGATTCCCTGACAATACCTGAGTGGTCCGTGTGGAAACAACATTCTTCTCCTAGGGTGGCGCATGTTCCTCCCTGCTGCAGAAATAACAAGTCTAGCCCTCTATGGTTCTGTAGGACCACCTCGGATGACGAGGTAAGGGATTCCTGAAGGTAAGAGACGGAAAAT
>NW_006979129.1:0-3738 GCF_000164805.1 Carlito syrichta | reverse complement strand
ACTTGGATTATTAGTGTCTTATGATAGTACTTTCCTTATTAGTGTCGTATGATCCTACTTACCTGGTTAGTGTCTTAGGATAATACTTGCTTTATTAGTGTCATCTGATACTATTTGCCGTATTAATGTCTTTTAATACTACTTGCCTTTTTAGTCTCTAATGATACTACTTACTTTATTAGTGTCTAATGATACTACTTGGGGTATGAGTGTCGTCTGATACTACTTGCCTTATTAGTGTAGTCTGATACTACTTCCCTTATTAGTGTAGTCTTATACTACTTGCTTTATAAGTTTCTTATGACACTACATTTCTTATTAGTGTAGTCTGATACTACTTGCCTTATTACAGTCGTATGATATTACCTTCCTTTTAAGTGTCGTCTGATAGTACTTGCCTTATTAGTGTCGTCTGATACTGCTTCCCTTATTAGTGTCGTCTGATACAACTTGCCTTATTAGTGTCGTCTAATACTACTTGCCTTGTTAGTGTCATCTGAAACTACTTGCCTTATTAGTGTCGTCTGATACTGCTTGCCTTATTAGTTCCGTCTGATACTACTTACCTTATTAGTGTCGTCTTATACTACTTGCTTTATTAGTGTCGTTTGATACTACTTGCCTTATTAGTGTCGTCTGGTACTACCTGCCTTATTATTGTCGTCTGATATGACGTGCCTTATTAGTGTCGTCTGATACTATTTGCCGCATTTGCGTCATGAGATTCTCCTTGCATAAATTGTGTCGTCTGCTACTACTGGCCTTATTAGTTTAATCTGGTACTGCTTTTCTTATTAGTGTCATCTGATAATACTTGCGTATTAGTGTTTTATGATACTACTTGCCTTATTAGAGTCTTATGATGCTACTAGCATTATTGGTGTCTTATGATACCCCTTGCCTTATTAGTCTCTTATGATACTACTTGCCTTAGTAATGTCTTTTGGTACTACTTGCCTTATTAGTGTATTATAGTACTATTTGCCTTAATAATGTCTTATGACACTTCTTGCCTTATTGGTGTCTTATATTACTATTTATTTTAATAGGGTCTTATGCTACTTCTTGCCTTATTATTGTCTTATGATACTACTTGCCTTATTAGTAACGTCTGAAACCACTTTCATTATCAGTGACTTATAATTGTGGTTGCCTTATTTGTGTCTTATGATACTACATTCCTTATTAGAATCATCTGATACTACTTGCCTTATTAATGTCTTATGATACTACTTGTCTTATTAGTGTATTATGATACTCCTTACCTTAGTAGTGTCTTATGGTACTATTTGACTAATTAGTGTATTACGATTCTATTTGAATTATTGCTGTCGTCTGATACTACTTGCTTTATTAGTGTCTTATGATTCTACTTTCCTTATTTGTGTCGTCTGATACTAATTGCCTCATTATTGTCTCCTGATACTCCTTTCCTTATTAGTGTCTTCTGATACTAGTTGCATTATTAGTGTTTTATGATACTACATGCCTTCTTGATGTCTTATGATACTACTCGCCTTAATAGTGTCATCTGATACTAGTTCCCTTATGAATTTCGTGAGATACTAGTTGCCTTATGAATGTCGTCTGATACTTCTTGCCTTATTAATGTCGTGTGATACTACTTGCCTAATTAGTGTCTTATTATACTACTTGGATTATTACTATAGTCGGATACTACTTGCCTTATTAGTGTCTTATGATACTATGTGCTTATTAGTGTCTTAAGATACTATTTGCATTATTATTGTCGTCTGATACTACTTGCCTTATTAGTGTTATCTGATACTACTTGCCTTATTATTGTCTTCTAATATTACTTGCCTTATTAGTGTCGTCTGATATAGTTGCCTTAGTAGTGTCGTCTGATACTATTTGTGTATTAGTGTCGTGAGATACTCCTTGCCTTCTTAGTGTCGTCTGATACTCCTTGCCTTATTAGTGTCGGCTGATACTACTTGCCTTCTTAGTGTCGTCTGATACTACTTTCCTTACCAGTGTCGTCTGATACTACTTGCCTTTTTTGTGTCATCTGATACTACTTGACTTATTAGTGTCATATAATACTACTTGCCTTATTAGTGTCGTCTGATATTGCTTGCCTTATTAGTGTCGTCTGATACTACTAGCTTTATTAGTGTCTTCTGATACTACTTGCTTATTAGTGTCTTATAATGTTCCTCGCCTTATTAGTGGCTTATGATATTACTTGCCTTAATAGTGTCTTATGATACTACTTGACTTATTAATGTCTAATGATACTACTTGTCTTATTAGAGTCTAATGATACTATTAACATTATTAGTATTTTATGATACTACTAGTCTCATTAGTGTATTTGGATACTACATATCTTCTTAGTTTCTTATGATACTACTTGCATTATTAGTTTCATATAATACTAATTGCCTTAATAGTGTCTTATGATACTACTTGCATTATTAGTGTCTTAAGATACTACTTGCCTTATTAGTGTCTTATGATAGGACTTGCCTTATTAGTGGCGTATGATACTATTTGTCTTATTTGTTTCTTAGGACACTACTTGCCTTATTAGTGACTTATGATAATACTTGCCTTATTAGTGTCTTAGGATACTATTTGCCTTTTTAGTGTCATCTGATACTGCTTTTCTTATTAGTGTCGTCTGATACTACTTGCCTTATTAGTGTCGTCTGATCCTACTTGAATTATTTGTGTCATCTGTTACTACTTGCCTTATTAGTGTTGTCTGATAATACTTGCCTTATTAGTGTCTTATGATACTACTTGCCTTCATAGTATCTTATGATACTAGTTGCCTAATTAGTGTCTTATGATACTGCTTGCCTTATTACTGTCTTCTGACACTACTTGCCTTATTAGTGTCTTCGGATAGTATTTACTTTAATAGTGTCTTATGGTACTACATGGCTTATTAGTGTTTTATGATACTACTTGCCTTATTAGTGTCGTCTGATACCACTTGCCTTATGAGTGTCTTAGTATACTACTTGTCTTATTAGTGTCGTCTGATACTACTTGCTTTATTAGTGTCTTCTGATACAACTTGCCTTATTAGTGCCATATGATACTACTTACCTTATTAGTATCTTATTAATACTACTCGCCTTATTAGAGTCTAATGATACTACTTGCCTTCTTAGTGTCGTCTGATACTACTTGACTTCCTAGTATCGTCTGATACTACTTGCCTTCTTAGTGTCGTCTGATACTACTTGCCTTATTAGTGACTTATGATACTACTTAACTTATTACTATCTTATGACACTACTCACCTTATTATTGTCTTATGATACTACTTGCCTTATTAGTGTCTTCTGATACTACTTGCCTTATTAGTGTCGTCTGATACTACTTGCCTTATTAATGTCTTATGGTAGTACTTACCTTAATAGAGTCTTATGATACTACACGCCCTATTATTGTCTTATGATACTACATGCCTTATTAGTGTCACCTGATACAACTTGCCTCTTAGTGTCGCCTGATACTATTTGCCTTATTAGTGTCGTCTCATACTAAATGCCTTATTAGTGTCGTCTGATACTACTTGCATTATTAATGTCGTCTGATACTACTTGCCTTATTATTGTCTTCTGATACTACTTGCCTTATTAGTGTCATTTGATACTACATGCCTTTTTACTGTCATCTGATACTACTTTCATTGTTAGTGTCGACTTATACTACTTGCCATTTTATAGTCATCTTATACCACTTGCCTTATTAGTATTG
>NW_006979128.1:0-453 GCF_000164805.1 Carlito syrichta | reverse complement strand
TAAATAGCAAGCCAGACTGGCTGGACAGTCTGATAGCCAGCCGGCTTAACTAGCCAGGCTCCCTGCTTGTCAGCTATCTAGTCAGCTGGCTTAATTATATGGCCACCTATCTGACCAGCATATTAACCAGCCTTCTTAAATTTCCAGGCACCTAGCTAGTCAGCCGGTGAACCAGCTGACTTAACTAGCTGACATAAGTAGAGAGCCATCTGGCCAGCCAGCTGGCTTAACTAGCAAGCCAGTTGGCTTAACTAGCTAGCCAGGCAGCAAGCTAGCACTCTTAACTAGCTGACAACTAGCTAGCCAGCAGGCTAGCCAGCTGACTTAATTAGCTACCTACCTACCTAGCAAGGTTCCTACCCAATTGATTTAACTAGCTGATGTAACAAGTTAGACAGCTGACTTAACTAGCTAGCTACCTTGCTAGCCAGATGGCTAGCCACATGAACTGAA
>NW_006979127.1:0-1307 GCF_000164805.1 Carlito syrichta | reverse complement strand
CAATGAAGAGCCCCCAGAATGACTGGTCACATTCAACAAACCCCAGACATCAAGGCAGTAATGGAGAGAATTAAAAACTTGAGGAGAGACAAGAGGAAAATAGGAAGGAGATGATGTCAGAAATGACAGTAGTAAAGAATACTGTGATGGAAATGAATAACAGACTAATAAGCATGGAAAGCAGAATCAGCCAAGTAGAAGAATCTCAGAGCTCGAAGACCAAAACACAGAACTAACCCAAACTGTCAAAAGCATAGAAAAGAAGCTCAAAAAGACAAAACAAAACCTGCAAGAGATGAATGATCACTTCAAGAGACGAAACCTAAGAGTAATTGGGCTTCCTGAGGCAGAGAGAGAAACAGAAGCCACACTGGAACAAACATTTCATGAAATCATTCAAGAAAACTTCCCTCATCTCATCAAGGATGAAAAAATCCAAACACAAGAGATTCAGAGAACCCCTGCAAGACAACAAATGAGAAGACCAACTCCCAGACACATAATAATTCGCCTAAACAAAGTAGCTATAAAAGAAAAAAATCCTACAGGCAGTAAGAGAAAAAGGCCAGACTACCAACCAGGGAAGACCAATTAGAATAGCAGCAGATTTATCCACAGAAACCCTTCAGGCTAGGAGAGCCTGGAGCCCTATCTTCAAAGTTCTAAAAGAGAAACAATTTCAACCAAGAATAACCCACCCAGCCAAACTAAGCTTCATTAGTGAGGGAGAATTGAAATCTTTTCCAGATATCCAATCCCTAAGAACCTATGCTGCCACCAGACCACCTCTACAAGAAACACTTAAGAAAGTACTGAACACAGAAGAAAAAGAAAAAAGAACAACAACATCCTTCACAAGAGGACAGGCAAAAGATTAAAAACACACATGAGCCAACTCCAAAACCCAAAGAAAGACAACAAACAAGCAGGAACAACTCTGTAAGAACCTATGACATGGATCAACTCTTGCATTTCAATTATTAGCCTAAATGTGAATAGACGAAATGCACCACTGAAAAGATATAGAATGGCAAAATGGATAAAATATCATCAGGTAACAATCTATTACCTTCAAGACACTCACCTCACTAGAAAGGACACCCACAGACTCAAAGTAGAGGATGGGAAACAAACTTTCAGGCGGACAGAATACAAAAGAAAGGAGGAGTAGCGATCTTAATTTCAGACAAAATACCCTTCAAGCTAAAAAATCAAAAAGGACACAGACAGCCACTACATAATGATAAAAGGCTCAATCCATCAAAAAGAAATATCTATCCTAAACATATATGCACCCAACATAGGTG
>NW_006979126.1:0-1001 GCF_000164805.1 Carlito syrichta | reverse complement strand
AGGAAGTTGTACTATCAGATACCTGTTTACAAATATCAATGAGGACTAGAATGTTGCTGGAGTCCTGAAATGCCTGAATCATAATACCCACAAGCCAAATATCTCTGAAACATGAGACAAACTCGAAGCCCTGATTCTTGTTTATCCCGTAGCAAGACACACTGAGAATTTTTCGAATTGGGGACTAGTGTACCACAGATTCCTTATTCTTCCTTAGTGAGGGGCCGTGTATTGTCCTGTATATGAGGACTCCCTTTCCTGGGATACCTGTTTGGAAACCCTGATTCTTGTTTAGCCCTTAGAAAGATGTCATGTAGATATTGTGACAGAGGAAGCTTGTAAAACAGGTTTCTTATTTCTTCTTAGCAAGAGATCGTGTAGATGCTGTATATGAGGACTGCTACTACCTATGTTGCAGCTTTTAAACCCTGATTCTCGTTTAGCCCACACTGGATGACCTGTTTATTATAGGACTGAGGACTGTATAACCCCGATTCCTTTTCTTCCTTGACAAGGTGCCGTGTATTTTCCTGTATATTAGGACTCTCATTAAATAGATCCTGCCTCAAAACTGTGATTTCTTTTTAGCCCTTTCCAATATGCCCTGTAGATTTTTGGGATTGAGGACTCATGGAACCCAGATTCCTTATTATTTCATAGCAAAGATCATGTGGTTGCCTGTATATGAGACCTCCATTTCCCCAGATTCATGCTTGAAATCACCCTGATTCATATTTAGCCTGTAGCAAGACGACCTGAGGTTTTTTTGGGATTGAGGACACGACTAATGCAGATTCCTTATACTTACTTACCTATAGGCAGTGGAGTTTCCTGTATGGGAGGACTCCCATTACCCGGATTTCGACTTCAAAACCTGATTCTTGGTTACCTCTTAGGAAGACAGCCTGTAGTTTTTGGGATTGAGGACCTATGTAACCAAGATTCCTTATACTTCCTTAGCAATATGACGTGTAGTTTCCTGTATATGACGACTACCATTG
>NW_006979125.1:0-678 GCF_000164805.1 Carlito syrichta | reverse complement strand
AGGACGTGGAATCTATGATTTCTGGTATATTTTAATAATTCGTACTAAATATTGGCAGCTGCCCCAACACTCGGCCCCTTCCAAATAAAAGTACAAACGGAAATTTAATGATTACCAAGTTCATCTTAAGAGTAGAGTTACATCCAAATTTGGCAAGAAGATACTTTTGTTCCGGGAGTCTGGCCTTAGTTGTCCGGAGGTACCTAAGGGACTAGTACTACCAGATACACGTTTACAAATCTCAAGAGGACCAGAATGTTACTGGAGTCCTGAAATGACTGATTTATAATACCCACATATCTCCGAAATATTAGACGCGCTCGAAGCCCTGATTCTAGTTTATCCCATAGCCAGAGACCGTGAGATTTTTTTAAAACTGGGGACTAGTGCATCACAGATTCCTTATTCTTCCTTATCGAGGGGCTGTGTAGTGTCCTGTATATGAGGACTTCCTTTGCCCAGAATACTGCTTCCTTTGCCCAGAATACTCCTTTGCCGAGAATCCTTTGCCCAGAATACTGATTCTTGTTTAGCCCTTAACAAGATATCATTAGATATTGTGATGGAGGAACCATCTAAAACAGGTTTCTTATTTCTCCTTAGCAAGATATCCTGTAGATTCTGTATATGATGACTGCTATTACCTATGTTGCACCTTCTAAAACCAGATTATTGTTT
>NW_006979124.1:0-762 GCF_000164805.1 Carlito syrichta | reverse complement strand
AACCTGATTGTCAGTCCTGGTCATATACGCTCCAAAGTCCTGGAAAGATGACAAGCCTACTTTGTTTCTTGAAGCAGACTGGGAAGCCCTTGAGGGAGGAGCCCTTTCCAAAGATTCCAGCTCACACTCAGGATCCTAAAGTTCAGTTAAGCCAGGAAGATGTCCTAAGTGCTTCCCACGCTTGTCATGATACCAACAACTGGGGGAAGAGAGAGCAGAACCCAGAACCTCCCTGGAAACACAATAATCCAGTGATGGCTGAAAGGTCACCAGGAGGAATGTTGCTTCTGGAGACATAACAAGACCCACTAAGGAAGGGTAGGAACAAATGTCCCAAGCCGGGCCTTTCCTCTCATGGCAGTTGCAACTATTACCGTACGCAGTAACAATGATGTTGGGTACTCTTCTGCATGGTCAGCTGCTGGACCAATCAGACCCAAAGAGACTCAGAAAAGCCTTGGTTCCTGGGCTTGCCCCACTGGGCCCTGCCCATGAAGGCATCAAGAAGAAAGATCTGCATCCATGGTGGTGACGGTGTACGCCCAGTGATGGATGTTATCAGAAAAAATAAACTGGGCCCATTTTCCCCATGTCATATGAATCCTTCCTCTGCAATTGCCCTCATGTCCTGATGCAAATTGAACTCCGTCTTTACTACTAAAAATAAACTCCAGGTCAAGTGCAATGCACAAAAACCTCAACATGAAAACCACAAGAAACATAGTAATAGAGAAACTAGCTGAGGCCAGCAGTGTGCTGAGA
>NW_006979123.1:0-763 GCF_000164805.1 Carlito syrichta | reverse complement strand
GAAGACTCTGCCTGAATTACCTCACCACTACCCAAAGCTACTTCTTCTCATTCCATCACTTTGGGGTTAAAATTTCAACCAATGAATTCAGTGGGGATGACGGGGAAGGGGACGCATCCAGACCACCCACGGCATTGGCGATCAAGTGTCTGCTAGTTTCTACTACTGTGACACCCTAACAATGTTTCTTGGATTCAGTCTTACTCCTCTCCTCACCTCCCTCTCAAACCAGAGGGTTCTTTCTAAAACACAAATCTGATCTCCTCTGGTGCAAATCTGTCAACACCTGCAATTGCCTTTATCAAGGGACACAAGGCTCATCTATGTCTGACTCCTGATCTCCCTCCTAATTCAGAAAAACTTTCCTTGTATTCTGTGCTTAAATACTGTCTGAAGAATTACAGTTTCCGGATAATAACATAGTCTCTCACACTCCCTTGACTTTGCTCTCCTTCATTGTCTTCCTCTTCTTCTTCTTCTTGTTGCTACTATTATTAGTATTATTTTGTCCAGTAATGTCTTTTCATTCTTCTTATCAAAGCTTAGTATGTCACTTCCTCTAGGTTTCCTTTCCTCACATCATCTGAATTTGATAAGCTTTTTTGCTTCTGTAGCATTCCACGGATTATGACATACTGTGTCTGCTTTCTCAACAGTCAGTCCCCTGCAAGGCAGCAATAATCTGCCTGAGGACAGTCATTACGCCTCATTCACCTCTTACAAGTACAGCTATGGTGGTATTCAGTAAACACCGAACACATAC
>NW_006979122.1:0-773 GCF_000164805.1 Carlito syrichta | reverse complement strand
CAAACTACCACAGCTACTTCCCAACTAAATAGGACTACAGAGGTCAGTTGTAATTGAGCATGGGTGTGTGTGTGTGTGTGTGTGTGTGTGTGTGTGTGTGTGTGTGTGTGTGTGTCTTTTTTGATGGTTTTTGTTCATTAGATTGTGAGCCCTACTGTATTTTCTTCCTCGGCTCTCTTCCATCATTTTTCTTTTCTGTAGATCTGTGACATTCAAACCTTCTGTATCCTTGTCAATTAAATCAGAAGCTATAACATACTTGAAAGTTAAACATGCTTACTTGAATACATTTACCAATATATAACTACCCATAAATTTAGTTATATGTAGTTGAATTAATCCAGCCTCTAACTTTTCAAAGATTTTTCATATTTACTGTGATTCGTATGGCTCTACAAATTGCTTTATTAAAACAGAATTTGTGTACTTTTTTGACAATTCTGACTAAATTATTTATAACAGCACATAATTACTGTTATTAAATAGACGAGATTTTATCTAATAAAATTTTTAAATTCACAGATGATTAAAATAAGGTACTAGTAGACTAAACTAGTTGCCAAATGTTTCATGGATAGTTAAGAGCAGAAAAAAATGTGAATTTGAGCACCTATTTTGTTATAGAGTCTGAGTTGAATGCTATTAATATAAGTAATGCTTAGCACTTTCTTTCTCTTTTTTCTGTTCCTACTTTCATTCCTATATGGAAAAGGTAAGCATGGGAGTCATATGATGTGGGGAGTGGGAACAATGGGGATTTTATTCTTATGAAG
>NW_006979121.1:0-788 GCF_000164805.1 Carlito syrichta | reverse complement strand
TTACACGTGTCCTCTATCCCAGTAAAAACTTCAGGGTGTCTTGCTAAGAGCAAACCACGAATTTGGGTTTTTGAAGCATAAACTAGGGAAATGAAATTCTCATATACAGACAAATGCACTGTTTTTTCCTAAGAAAGAATAAGGAATGTGGGTGACTTGCTTTCTCAATCTCCAAAAATGTATACGGCGTCTTCCTAAGATCTAAACAAGAATGAAACTTTCAACGCATGTATCTGTGAACAGGAGTACTCATATACAGGTAACTGGATGGCTGTTGCTAAAAATAAGGAATCTGGGTTACATGACTCCTCAATCCAAAAAATCTAAAGAGCATCTTGGAAAGTTCTAAAAAGAATCAGAGTTTCGAAGCAGGATGTATTTAATGAGGGTACTAATATACAGGAAAATACACAGCCCCTTGCCATGGGTAAAAATAAATCGGGGTTATAACAGTCCTCAGTCCTTAAAATCAACAGGCCCTCTGCTGTGGGCTAAACAAGAATCAGGGTTTAGAAGTTGGAACATAGGTAATAGCAGTCCTCTTATGCAGAATCTACATGATCTCTAGCTAAGGAAAACTAAGAAACCTCTGTTATACGGTTCCTCCATCACAATATCTACATGACATCTTGCTAATGGCAAAACAATTATCAGGATTTCCAAACGGGATTCTGGGGACAGGGAGTCCTCATATACAGGACATTACACGGCCCTTTGATAAAGAAGAATAAGGAATCTGTGATACACTAGTCCACAATCCAAAAAATTCTCAGGGCGTCATTCTGCGG
>NW_006979120.1:0-2586 GCF_000164805.1 Carlito syrichta | reverse complement strand
AAAGCCCACCTAGAGAGGAGCTGGCTCCTCTGAGTCTGCTGCCACCTTGTAGGAATGTTTGAAAGAGGCTTATCGCTTTATCGTTTACATCCCGTTGTAAAAGCATAAGTTAGCCTGCTAGTTTGGGGCTGACAATGCTTAACCCAAGAATTCTAAATACAAACACTGCTTAAAACCCATGTGCCTAATTCTACAGGGTCTGAGGTAGGATTTAAAGTACTAAGATTTCAGAAAATACATGAGGTAGGAATACACAAAATATATAGTAAACATGAGGTGAGGATATATGAAATATAGTGAACTAAATGCTACTTTTACAGCAAATAAGTTTCTCGGTTTCTTGGGTCTCTCAATAGCATGCTCTTAACCTAAATCTATTGTTGTCCTTTCACCCCGTAGCAATAAATATTTTTTTTTTTTTTTTTTTTTTTTGAGTTGGAGTCTCACTCTGTCGCCCAGACTGGAGTGCAGTGGCCGCTCCCGGCCACCGCAGCCTCGACCTGCTGGGCTCCGCGATCCTTCCATCTCAGCCTTCCGAGTAGCTGGAATTACAGGCGTGCGCTACCACGCCCAGCTGATTTTTTTATTTTTTTGTAGAGATGAGGTCTCGCTGCCCAGGCGGGTCTCGAACCCGCGGGCTCAGGCAATCCACTCACCTCAGCCTCCCAAAGGCACAGGATTACAGGCTGAGCCACTGAGCCCGGCTAGCAATAAATATTGTGCTCCTTGAAGTCTGATAAACACTTGTGATCAGGAGCTAGCATTTCCATGCTGAGAAGACCCCCAACTTCAGACGTGGGGGTTTTGAAGGATGCAAGCACATGACAGGGTGTAGTAAAAGTTCTTTCTCACTCTTCAAATTTGCCCATTTTCTTATTTTCACCTCAATTTCTCCCTTATTTTAAATGGAAAACCTACCATTTCATAGAGATCCCAAACTTTTCAAAATCTTTACTTATTTTTTATTTTTTTGAGTTGGGGGTTGCACTCTGTTGCCCTGGCTAGAGTGCAGTGGCACAATCACAGCCCACTGCAGCCTTGATCTCCTGGGCTTGGGCAATCCTTCTGCCCTAGCCTCCTGAGTAGATGAAACTACAATCCTGTGCTGCCGTGCCCAACTACTTTTTATTTATTTATTTATGTTTGAGAAATGAGATCTCAACTGTGTTACTTAGGCTGGTCTCGAACTCCTGGACTCAAACAGCCCTCCCGCTTTGGTCTCCCAAAATGCTGGGGTTTTAGGCATGCCCAGTCTCAAAATCTTTTCTTTTTTTTTAGATTAGAAAATAGTTTATTTTACAAGTAAATTAGAGAGTGAGAGAGAGAGAGAGAAAGAAAAGATTCACCTCCCTAAGGGGTGTTTATTAAAGGGATAAAAGGGATGTTGAGTAAATCTTTAGCAAAGGGATATGGCATTCTAAGCCATCAGAATAACTTTCAAAGATTAGAACATCAATTTTTCTTTTGAAAAGAGTGGCAAAAATTAAAATGAATGCTAGACTTCTTTTAAGAAACAACTTGGCTGGGTGCGGTGGCTCAACCCGTAATCCCAGTACTTTGGTGAGAGGATTGCCTGAGTCCGGAGGTTCGAGACCAACCTGGGCAACTTGGTGAGATCTTGTCCCTACAATAAATCACAAAAACTGGCAGGGCATGATGGCATGCATCTGTAGTTCTGCTACTTGGAAGGCTGAGGTGGGAGGATCACCTGAGCCAGCAGGTTGAGGCTGCGGTGGCTGTGAGTCTGCCACTGTGCTCCAGCCTAGGCAACAAGAGTGAGAATCTGACTCAAAAAAAAAAGAAAAAAGAAACAACTTTTTTGTTTTTGTTTCTTTAATAGATGTTTAAAGTTTTGCTATACAGCTGTATACATTTTAATACATGTCCATATTCATTTAACCACCACCATTTTAAGAATACAGACCAGTTCTATCACCCCCACAAAGCTTCCTTGGGTTACCCCCATCCCAATCTCTGGTAACCTCTGACCTGTTCTCTGTTGCTCTAGTTTTGTTTTTTCCATAATGTCATATAAATAGAATCATACTATATGTGGCTTTTAAAAATAATAATGCCTTTATTGAGAAGTAACTCATGTACCATATAACTCATTTATTTTTATTTTATTTTTTATTTATTTTTTGAGTTGAAGTCTCACTCTGTTCGCCCAGACTGGAGTGCAGTGGCTGCTACCAGCCACCGCAGCCTCGACCTGCTGGGCTCTGGTGATCCTTCTGCCTCAGGCTTCCAAGCAGCCAGAACTACAGGTGTGTGCTACCACACCTTGCTAGTTTTTGATTTTGTAGAGACAAGGTCTCGCTAAGTTGCCCAGGTCGAGCCCGTAGGTTCAGACAATCCGCTGGCTTCAGCCTCCCAAAATGCTGGGATTACAGGCTGAGCCACCGAGCCCAGCCAATTCACTCATTTAAAATACCCAATTCAGTGATTTTTAGTATGTTCACAGAATTGTGCAACCATTATCGAATAGATTTTACAACATTTTCATCATGCCAAAGAGAAATCCTGTGCCCACTTCCTCTTGTCCTAGGCAACCACTAATCTACTTTCTGTCTCTATAATAAATTC
>NW_006979119.1:0-613 GCF_000164805.1 Carlito syrichta | reverse complement strand
GTGATCAAAATCTATCTGCAGGTCTGGTATTCGCTGACAGGTGTGTGGATAATTGGAACCCACTTCCCACTGCCTGGAATCTGTCCATGCAGTGGGGCTGTAGGTTTACTCCCTGAAATAAAATGTGGTTAGCAGAGGGGAGAGAATGGAGCAGATAGTGGGTGAAGAGGCGAGGGAAGAGATAGAGGAGTAAGGGGGGAAACAAACGAGTGTGCCAACAAATAGAGAGAGAAGCCTATACTGAAACAGATAAAAACAATAGACCACAGCTACAGACGAACCAACTCTCATACAAAAAACAGAAAATAAAAATAAAACATACAGTGATGCTAGCATACAAGTTAACCAACCACCTTGTTCGTGTGCTGTTTCTCTATTCGAAGATATGGTTTACAGAGAGAAGAAAAGAGGAGAAAAGGAAGAGGAAAAAAGAAAAAAGGGAACAATACAGTAGGAATAGAATTAAGTCATTAAACTAACAGAATCAATGAAGCACACTCTGAGACATTTCGTTTAAGTCCAATGTCCCTTCAGGTCTGATTTCTAGTTTTCTTTTCAAGCTGGTTAATTAGTTTGCAGTTAGGATCAGTTGTCCCTGGTCTGCTGTGAAGGA
>NW_006979118.1:0-821 GCF_000164805.1 Carlito syrichta | reverse complement strand
CATGTTACCAATGTGAAACAAGGAAAATCAGTTCCATGTGACCAGCAAACTTCTGTATATTGCTAATTTTTCCCTGGCTTAAGGAAGTACTCATATGTAGAAGCCTACAGGATTTTTTCTAAATGCTAATCAGGAATTTAGGAGTCCCAGTCCCCAATTTTTGCAAGCTAATTCCTATATCCGTACCACAAATTGGTCATTACCAATCACCAGGAACCTGCTGCTCCTGTTCTTAGTTGTAATAAAGAATCTGGCCATCTGCTTGGCTTTTTTGCATTAGTATCTAAGGCCAGATGTCACAACCCAATGCATCTTCTCCCCAGTTTTACTGTAATTTCTGGTTTCAGGTTTACCTCCCAATCCAGAACCTACTGCTGGAATTTTAGATTTATTTCATAACTTGGCATTAGGAGCTCCCGTATCCTTAGGACGTACTCTTAAAGGGGATCCAGCAATCTTGGATTCAAGGGTTCTTCTAATCTTTTGGGTGAATGAATATTGGCATACAAGAGTTTTTACTTCCACATCGCCAGGTAACGTCCTGGAGACTTACTAAGAAAAAAAGAATCTGGTTACGTGGGTCGCCAATCCAAGAAGTTTACATGGCCACATTATAAGGGCTAATCTGGAATCTGGGCTTCTAATTCCCCACATTATTTAGTGCTACAGGCCTCTTGGATATGACAATTTTGTCATTGTAGATTCTCAGCAACATTCTGGTCTTCTTGATAGTTGTAACTGAGAACATGGACCTACAAGTCCATCAGGTTCCTCAGGACAACAAATGGGAGACCAGGACCCAAAGAAACTTATCGCCATAT
>NW_006979117.1:0-741 GCF_000164805.1 Carlito syrichta | reverse complement strand
GGATGTGAGCTCACAGAGCAGAAGGCCTTGAGTTAGGGCAACCATCAGCCACAGAGTGATCAAAGTGGTTCAGCAAAAACCACAGCCAGCCCAGGTTGCAGTGGCCCATTCTAGCACATTTGGGTGGAGGGTGGGCCCCTTCCTCTCCCATCTTCCCAATCATCTCCTGGCTTACAAAGTCCTTTCCTTGGGGAGCTGTGCACACCCCTTTTGAAACACGTGGGAGGTATCTTTTTTGTCGCTGGAATCTTCTTTCGTGGTCTGGGGCATGGCAGCATGATTGTGGCTCTCTGGACCTCAGTCTACAGGGTTCAGGCAGTGCTCCTGCCTCGGCCACCGAGCAGCCAGGTCTCTGGGGGCCACTATGCCTGACTCGACATTGAAGACCTCTCACTGAGAGGTGGTCTGGCCATGTCTTGTGGGCTGGTGTCTCACTCCTGGGCTCAGGCAACCCCCCTGCCTCTGCCTCCCTAGGTGCGGGGCTGACAGCCATGAGCCACGGTGGTCAGCTGGGACTTGCACATTCTGTCAGTGGGGGAAATGCAAAGGAATGCCCTGGGAAGAAGGCCACCACATCCCGTGTAGCCAGGACCCTGGGCTCCACCATGCACAACTTCAGTGTTTGCACTCTGGGTATAGATGAGGTCTTGCTACATGGCCCCAGATGGTCTCGAATACTAGGATTCCAGGGGTCCCCTGCCTAGGCCTCCCAAAGCCATGGCCCAATTGTCTGCTATCCAC
>NW_006979116.1:0-681 GCF_000164805.1 Carlito syrichta | reverse complement strand
CCTGACTAATACAACAAGCACTGTGAGCTTTTTTAAGCAAAGGAATAACACAATTCAATTTAAGTAGTCAAAGAACCCTGACCCTGTGAAAAATCAACTGGAGGAGAAGACATGAACAGATGATGGAGTATTACTGCTTTAGTCCAGGCCAAGATAATGGTACCTTGGGCTCTAGGGTTAGTACCAAAGATGAGTAAGGGTTGGTATATTTCAAATATATTTTGATGTACAATAGACAGGGCTTGGAAATTACTTGGATTAGGAGATGAGGGAGAAGGATTTTTGGCTTGGACAATTGAGTAGACGGAAAATATGCCATTTACTGAAATAGGAAAGGTTAGAATTGGAGAAAAATGGAGGGGAGATATCAAGATTCAATTTTGAGTATGCCAAGTTTGAAATGTTTTTTTGAGACATTATAGTAGAGATGCTAAAGATTTAGTTGGATATACAAGTGTCTAGTTAGAGATATAAGTTGTGAATTCATTGGTCAACAGATACCACTACAACCACATGTGTGTATAAAATTTTACTGAGAAATAGCATATAATAAGAAAGAAAGAAGCACCAGGAATGAGCCCTGAGACACCTTAAAATTTTTTTTTTTTTTTTTTTTTTTTTTTTTTTCATTAATCAGTAGTTTTTATTATGGTTTTGTGGGGTACAGTTAAGGGTAGGTGG
>NW_006979115.1:0-3667 GCF_000164805.1 Carlito syrichta | reverse complement strand
GACATTATGCTAAGTGAAATAAGCCAGTCACAAAATGACAAATATCGTATAATTCCCTTTATAGGAAGTACTTAAAGTGGGAAATTCATAGAAATAAAGATGAGTTCTATGTATAACAATATATTAAAATATTTAGGTTGAGGAAAGGCAGTAAATATCTGATGCCAAAGAGAACTGTGAGACAAATCGCCTAGGGGAACTTGCCAAAATGGCTTAGCTAAAACCCGTCTGCAAAATGAAATCCTTCAACCACCATAAAGGTATAAAAAGGGTTGGGGGGCAGGGAGAGGATACTGTGATTTCTTTGGAATAAACTTTAGTGACAGTCCTCTATCCCTCTCTTCCTAGAGAGAGGGGTGTGAGGAACTTGTCCCTTTGCTTCAAATGAAGTGAGAAGATCTTCAGCAGGAGCACTCAAAGAGCTTTACGTTCCCTGCGGTTGGGCGACAAGGTAGACTGATGTCTAGCTCATCGGCCACACGGTAGACTGATGTCTAGCCTGGAACTCTAGATCTAGATCAAATGCCAACACTAGTCTCTGCATGAGTATTTAATTTGTTAAAAAAAATAAAAAACTCAGTTCCTCAACTGCACCAACATTTCAAGTGTTCAATAGCTACAAATGGGCTGTGGTTACCATACTCGATAGCACAAGATAACATTTCTATCACTGCAGAAAATTCTATTGAACAGAGAGTAAGAGACAAGCTGGCTGAACAAAGGAGGGTTGCTATGCTGAGACTGATCTGCATTCCAGAGTTTGTTAGGGAAAAGAATGAATGAAGGGTTTTTTGGGGGGTTGGAGTCTCACTCTGTCGCCCAGAGTGGAGTGCAGCGGCATGCTCCCAGCCACCGCAGCCTCGACCTGCTGGGCTCAGGGGATCCTTCTGCTCAGCCTTCCAAGTAGCCGGAACTACAGGCACGCGATACCATGCCTGGCTAATTTTTGATTTATTGTAGAGACGAGGTATTGCCAAACCCGCGGGCTCAGGCAATCCACTCACGGCCTCCCGAGTGCTGGGATTACAGGCTGAGCCACCGAGCCAGGCCGGATGAAGGTTTAATGTGTACCTAATGTGTATAGGCTATTAAGGAAAGTTGGTCTGGAGTCATTTAAACCCTGAAGAGGATTGCTCAGAGAAGCAATGGGATCCTTGACAGGGTCTGTGTGGAAAAGACCAGAGAAAACCCAAGATCAAGGGAGCAGCTGTCACTTGAAGAAAAATGACTCCATGAGTTATAAGCGGTGTGGCAGAACTTGCTCAGTGGGGCCCTCTGCAGAACCAGGACTACCTGCCAGGCCCATCGATGAACCATCTTATGATAGTCCCAATCAGTAAAGAGTTTCCTTACTTCCCTTCTCTTCTTTCCACTCCTTGAACCAACTGCCAGATGGTGACGACAGATGAAAGCATGAAGCAGGGCAGGCAGAGAAGTCCAGAAGGCTCGTCTCCTTCCCTCCCAGACCCACTGTAAGAAGCCAGACTACAGCAAGCTCCAGCTGTGGTAGGGAGAAGACAACTCCAAATCGAGTTCAAGATCAGAATTTTATTATTACATGAGTTCAAGATCCGAATTTTATTAGTACATGAGGCCAGACATTTAAACCCTGTACTACAGATTTTGTGTTGTTTTGTTTTTTTGTATTACTTACAAGTGATCAGAAAAGTCATAGGACCACCAGAATTGTCATCCAGAGGTAGAAGACCCTCTGAATACGTTTTGAAGGGCTTCAAGGGGATAAAACCAGTTATTTCCTAATTAAACTCCAAATATGTTTTCCACAATCCATTGCTATGGGTTTTTGGCCTTAGGAATTGTGTGAGTGGAAGTGTGATGGACTGATGGGGAAGATCTGGGATGAAGCAGGCTCCAGGGTAGAGGAGGAGATCAAGGGGTCTGTGCTGGACCTGTTCAGTTTGAGATGCCTCTTAGCCAAGCGAACACGTCAAATAAGACAGTCTGAAACTCAGGGGAGGGGAATACTTTTGGGAATCATTAGCATGGAGATAGAATTTAAAGCCAAAGAGTAGATGAAACCAACTAGGGAGAAAACCTAACTAGAGAAAAAAAGAGGCCAAAGACTAGGTCCTGGGGATACTTCTACATTCAAAGTTAGAAGTCAGGCTGAGAGTGAGGGCCCAGCAAAGGAGACTGAGAAAGGGAAGCTAATGAGGGAGGAGGAAAATCGAGGGCCAGATGAATTTGGTGGAGGCATAAGGGAATATTTGTGATGGGCCATGGTGTCTGACCTGTATAACATGGAAGTAATTCCCAGTCAGCAGAGCCACCAGAGCTATCAGATCACAGGAGGCCTTGATTTGTCTGGATTTCTAATCTTGGTAGTATGCAAAGCCACCACATAGAAACATCCAAAAGTTTCCTTTATGTCTCCTTGGCTGGAGAATGGGGTTTCTGATGCTCCTTTCAGTGCTGCCCTATAAGTCCTATTCATAGGCAGAGCACACTGAGAACACCGCTACTCCCTTCCATCCCACACCATAACTGTCTCAGCCAGAAGTTCTACCTGAGACTTAGACACCTGGAATGTTACCCTAAGTATTATGCTCTCACTGAATCTGCTTTCCAGTCCATTGAATGAAGGGATCAAACTAGACAATAGCTAAGGTCCTCCAGCTTTGACATTCTACGCTCTAGTTCAAATGCCCTATTTCACTGAGGAAGCAGAGGCCTCGGGAAAGTGACCCACTCCTGGAACTCGATTAGTCAGACAGGAAGCTGTTTGGGCAGGGAATGCTTCTTTCTAGTACATCCTGTAACATCATTTCCTAACACACTATTTGTTAAATGAACATTCATTTAATGGCATTGTTTTCCCTTTACTGAGTGGAGTGGGGATTTTGATGAAAATAAGGTGAGAGAAAGGCCAATGGAAGGGCAGCATTTGGCATAGAGTTCCTGAAGGGAAAGGAGCATGCTAGAAGAAAACAACAGGAGAAAGTGGCAGAACTCCAGATTCCTGCACAGCTGGCCTTTCGTTCTCTACAGGGACAACCATCTCTCACCTCACCACCCCAACATGAGAGTAGACCATGATTGTTTTACGCCTCTGGCATTTTCTGTACTCCTTTCTGTGAATGCAAACTGTATCCCTTCTTAAAAGCTAAACCAAATTCCAATCTCTCATAACAAGTTTTTCATTTATTTGCAGTGAAATGAAATGGCTAATTTGCTACATTCACTACTACACTTAATTAATTTTGCCTGATATCTTATCTTTTTCTGCTCTTGTGTGATTATGTTTCTGTAAACTACATGAAGCCAGATTGTTCATTTGCTAAAAATCTAACCTGAGAAACTCTGTCACACATAATTGTTGGGATATGTTTTTACTTCTGTCCTCATTTCTTTATTTATAGAATATAGGGACTGTTGTAATGGATGACACTGATAAAGTCCTTAGCCCTGGCACGTACTACACTTAATGAACATTAGCTATTATTAAGAGTTGAGTTTAATCAGTTAACCATATATTGATATTTTTGGGACCTCTGGACCATCTTAGTTTGTGTTTTCTATTCACTGTGGTTTTCCTCAGTTGTTTTTTAACCTTATTATCTGCCTCATTGTAGTTTTACCAAGTCTTCCTGAATTCCATTTTCTGGCATGGGAAATACCTGAGTGTTCACTAAAGGTTGCCTTTAAA
>NW_006979114.1:0-2707 GCF_000164805.1 Carlito syrichta | reverse complement strand
AAATATACTAGACGCATAAAGTCAAATATGATGCTTATGCACACTTCACAATAATAAATATTATTTAATTGCCATATGTAATAAGGTTGCTAAACTGCTTTCTGAAAACCAACTCACAGAATCTGAAAAACAAATCAATTTTTTCAATTTCAAGGACTACAGAGCGGAATTTATACATTTGTCCTCTGGGTCTAACTGGCATATTGAAGTCAACACTTCTTATTGTAGAACTTTCTACCCCTGCCACTAACTTTTGTCATTTTTTTTCCTTCAGATACATTGGGGTCTTTGTTAAATGGCTAAGATTTCTAATTAAATTTTATTATTCAGAGCTACTGAAGTTTCCTCCTAAAATTCCAACCTTAAATAACTATTTAGAGATGGTGAAGAAGATTACTTAGAATGATACTCCTCTGATATCTGATGATTATGTTAACAGTTGCCTATATCAGCTGGTCCTTCATAAAAATAATTACCCAATCATTTTTAGCCCAGTAATAAATGTCTGACTACAAAGCCAAATAATGTGCCTGAAGAGAATAGTGAATACCCAGGTCACCTTTAATTTTCAGAAAAAAAGATGCCACATTTGAATACTTGAGACTTGGCCCTTGACAATTATAAAAAAAGAAAATCAAGGAATAATTTTTCAACAAATCTCATTAGCCTGAATTATAAAAGATCACCAATATAAACAATATCAAGCTGAAGTTTTGGGTAAAGCAAATGCTTTATAAGACTTATTTAAAAACAGAGACTCTGGAAAATTGTTATTTTTTTTCTTTAGTTAGGGTTTTTCGGGGGCTAAATTACCAATTCATTCTGGGAACATTTTACCTTTAGGTTCCAGATTGATTTATTCAAATTGAGAGATTCAGTTTAAGCTAAATGACCTGTCTCAAATAAGATTTTCCCCATAAATAATTATTTTACTTTACTTTATAAGTTACTACCATGTATAGAATGTGATATCTGGAGATACACAATAAATATTTCCTGGGAAACATTTAAAGCCTCCTCCAATGTTAACATCTATTTAATACTAAAATGTACTTAAAATACATTTTTTATAAATGCTATATTTAGCTATCTTCCTCTTATATTGTTAAAAACCATTTGCAGACAAATAAATTAAAAGCTAGCATTTTAATGGAAAAGATAAATGCTCATCAGCTAATACACGGATAAATACAATGGAATTTATTTATGGCATGGCATATTATTCAGTCTTTAAAATAAATTAAGTCCATACACATGCTATAACATGATAAGTGAAATAAGCCAGACACAGATGACCACAAATTACATGCTTCCAGTTATGTAATATATCCACAGTTGTCAAATCATCCATAGAAATAGAAAGTAGATGGGTGGTTGCCTAGGGTGGGGTGGAAGAGAGTGACTGCTAATAGGTACATGGTTTCTTATGGGTATGATGAATATCATGTTCAAATATTATATGTTGATGATGACTGCACAAGTCTGCTGAGAAGATGCCAATAGCTAATGAATAAAATTGTATATTTTTAAAGGATTTATTTCATAGAATGTGATTTATATCTTAACACAGTTGTTAAAAACACAGGGACAGCTATTGGGGATTCTCCATGATGTTTTATATGCTGTGAAGTTTGCCTCTCCCGGAAGAGGAACATTCCCAGAGCAATGGACTGTCTGAAGGTTCCTGCTGTTCCCTGGCTCTAGAAACAAGAGACTCAGCTTTGCTGACAGAAGATACTTTAAGCTCATAACTTTAAACTTACAAGGGGGAGGGGAGTTTAAATTGAGGTGTCAGGTCACATTTATGGCTGTTGCTTTCACTGTTTTGTTGGTTAATTCATGAATGCAATCTTATAGATGCCATTTTTTATAGAGTGTGTGCTGTGTGTCTGTAGGGGTAGGCAGTTTAATGTGGTAGTTGGAGCTTAGACCCAAATAGACCCAGGTTTACATCTCAGAGCTGCCACCTTCTAAGTAAAAAACCTAACCTGGTAGATTAAATTCCCGATTCTCAGTTTTCTCACTTGCAAAATTGAATGATAATAGCATCTGCCTCACACAACAGTTAAAATGATTGAAATAAATACTAAAACAAATGAGCCTTTTTGTGTGAGTGTGTGTGTGTGTGTTTGTATGCCCAGTATCTTTTTTGCTTTTTCTTTACTTTTTTTTAAGGATCTGCTAAAGCAAACCCCAGGTGATTCTCATGAAGCAGAGAAATGTGTTAACTCCATTAATAGAACTGCCACTTAGGTAGTGCTAACTATTTGCTAGACCCTCTTCTCAGTCTTCAATGAATAATATACTAATGTATTTTCAGATCAATTCTATACATTAGTTATTTCTAGTGATCCCTTTTACAGGAAAAGACACATAGACCATGATATAGTTAAGACATTTTGCTTAGAGGTAACTCCAGTTTGAGATAATAAGTTCAGCAAAATATCTGTAATAAAACAACTACAACACTTGACAAAATTGTAAAAACAAATATTTCAGAGCTTTGGCATTCACCAAAGACATACAAAAATTAGTGAGTGTTTGTTCATGGAAAAACTATAAAACTTCAGGTAACAACAGTGGGCAAGGCGGTGAGCACCCCATGTCTTGCCAGTTATTAATCCCAAAAGAGAAGAAGGGAGGAATGGAGGGAATGTGGGTGGGGGAGGGAGGGGGGAGGAGGAAGGAGGGGGGAGAGAGAGTGACC
>NW_006979113.1:3164-7682 GCF_000164805.1 Carlito syrichta | reverse complement strand
CTAATATTACACAGGTAATTTGAATAATTTGCTACAACTATGAAATAAATTGAGTTTATAATTGTAAAATTCCCAGTTTTGTAAGAAAAAGAAATTTCCAGACCCAGATGGTTTCACCAGAGGATTCTGGAAAACATTTTAAAGACGAATTAATTAGCGTGTGCCTGTAGTTCCAGTTAATTGGACGGCTGAGGCAGAAGGATTGCCAGAGCCCAGCAGGTCAAGACTGGGCGATGGAGTGAGACTCCAACTCAAAAAAAAAAAAAAAAAAGACAAATTAATACCAATTCTACACAGTATCTTCCAGAAAATAGAAGAGAACACTTCCCAAGTCATTTTAGGGATTAGGTGTTATACTGATACCAAAACTAGACAAAGTGAGTACAAAAAAGAAGACTACAGGTCAATGTCCTTCACGAATATGATCACCGACATCTTTAACAAAATTGTATCAAATATAATTCAGCAAAATCTGGAAAGAATTATACACCATGACCAAGTGGGGTTTACTCCAGAGATACAGGCTGATACAATTTTTAAAAAAAATCAATGTAACCTACCTCCACAAGCCACAGAAGAAAAATCATACAATTGTATGAATCTATGCAGAACAAAAAGCATTTAACAAAATCATCATCTATCTTTGACCACCACGCTCCCAAAAATAAGAAAATGATAATTTCCTCATGGTGATGAGGGCCACGTATAAAAAACCATCAGCAGCTGGGCTCGGTCGCTCAGCCTGTAATCCCGCGCCTTTGGGAGGCTGAGGTGAGTGTATTGCCTGAGCCCGTGGGTTCGAGACCCGCCTGGGCAGCGAGACTTCATCTCTACAATAAATCAAAAAATCAGCTGGGCATGGTAGCGCATGCCTGTAATTCTGGCTACTTGGAAGGCTGACGCAGAAGGATCGCCAGAGCCCAGCAGTTGAGGCTGAGTGGCCGGGAGAGGCCACTGTACTCAGTCTGGGAGACAGAGTGAGACTCCGACTCAAAAAAAATAAATCAGCTGACATTCGACAAATAATGAAAGACTAAATGCTTTCCCCCTATGATCAGGAACAAGGCAAAATGTCTGCACTCACTGCTCTCACTCAACATGGAGCTTGATGCTCTAGCAAGTTCAACGTGGGGGGAAAGAAAGACATTAAAAGCATACAGACAGTAAAAGAAGAAATAAAACTGGCCCTAATTGCACACAGCATGTTTATAGAAAATCACAAGGATTCTAAAAAAAAAAAAAAAATCTCCTAGAAATAATAAGTGATTTGTGCAAGGTACAAGACACCAGATCGGCAAATTGAAATCAATCATATTCCTATATACTAGCAATGAACATGTGGACACAATACCATTTTTTGCTTGCTCAAAAAAAAGGAAACCGGGCTCGGTGGCTCAGTCTGTAATCCCACACCTTGGGAGGCTGAGGTGAGTGGATTGACTGAGCCCGCAGGTTCGAGACCCGCCTGCACAACTTGGCAGGACCTCATCTCTACAATAAATCAAAAATGAGCTGGACGTGGTAGCGCGCACCTGTAGTTCCAGCTACTTGGACGACTGAGGCAGAAGGATCGCCGGAACCAAGCAGGTCCAGGCTGCGGTGGCCGGGAGCAGCCACCACACTCCAGTCTGGACAACAGAGTGAGACTCCAACTCAAAAAAAAAAAGAAAAGAAAAACTTTAGCATACATGTAACAAAACACATTCAGGAAGTCGATGTTGAAACCTATAAAACACTGTTTGAAAAAAAAAAAGCAAAGATATCTAAATAACGGAAGAGATATGCCCGTTCATGAGTTGGAAGACTCCACAAAGTCAGGATGGCAATTCTTCCAAAAATGGTGTAAAGCTTGAACACAATTCAAGTCAAAATTCCAGCAAAAATTTTGTGTAGCTAGAGACAAGAATATTCTACAGTTTATATGATAAGTTCAAGAAATTAGAATAACTAAAACAATGTGCAAAAGAAAAATAAAGGGGGAGGGCCCCGTCTACTCAATGTCAAGATTTATTGAGTAGCTACTGTAGTCAAGGCTGGGTGGTTCTGGTGGAGGGTTGGGACATGGCAACTAAACTCAGTAGAGAATGAGAAAACACACACATACACACACATGACCAACTGATTTCTGACCAAAGTGCAAGAACAAGTCAGAGAAGGTAGGGTTGTCTTTTCCACAAAGAGTGCTAGAGTCCTTGGATGTCCACTTATACAATAATAAAAATTAACCTATGTTTCCCATCTCATATAAAAACTAATTAAAATGAATCCTGGAGGCTGGGCATGGTGGCTCAGGCTTATTATCCCAGCACTTTGGGAGACTGAGGTGAAAGGATTGCCTGAGCCCTGGGTTTTGAGACCAGCCTGGGCAACTTGGTGAGACTTCATCCCTACAATAAATAAAAAAACTAACCAGGTGTGGTGGTGTGCTCTCTAATTCCAGCTACTTGGAAGGCTGAGGTGGAAGGATCACTGGAACCCAGCAGGTTGAGGCTGCAGTAGCCATGAGTGTGCCCCTGCACTTCAGACTGAGTGACAGAGTGAGAAGCTGACGCAAAAAAAAAAAATAAAATAAAATAAAAAAAGAAACCTGGATTTAAATGCAAACAAGTGAAACTACAAAATTCTTAGAAGAAAATATTCAGGTTCTCAAGACAGGCAAGAACTCATTGAGAGGATAAAACACTCTTGAGAGGATGAAAACAACCACAGAGTGCGAGAAAGAATGTTTTGCACATCATGTGCTTCACAAAAGATTCATGTCTAGACTGTTTAAAGAACCTCAAAACTCAACAGTAAAAAAAAATAATAATAATAATAAAATAGCAATCTGATTAATACATGGGCAAAAGACATTTTACGAGAGAATACATAGATGACCAGTGAGCACACAACAAGATGTCCAACACAGCAGCTACTGAATAAATGTACATTATAACAAGATATGGGCTGGGCTCAGTGGTTCAGCCTCTCATCCCAGCACTTTGGGAGGCCGAGGCGAGTGGATAACTTGAGCCCACGGGGTCAAGACCAGCCTAGGCAACTTGGCGAGACCCAGTCTCTACAATAAATCAAAAAAATTAACCAGGCATGGTGGCACACGTCTGTGGTTCCCGCCTGGAAGGCTGGGGTGGAAGGATCGCCAGAGCCCAGCAGGTTGAGGCTGTGGTGGCCATGAGCATGCTCTTGCCCTGCAACCTGGGCAACAGAGGGAGACTCCGACTCAACAAAAAACCAAGAAAAAACAATGCTACGTCAAAGAAGCCAGACCCAGATGGCCTCCCCCCATGTGCCTCTAAGTACATGAAGTCCCCAGAACAAGCCAATCCATAGAGGCAGAAGGCAGGGGCTGGGGGGGGGGGACAAGGAAAATGGGGAATAACATGGATGGTTATGGGGTTTGTTGTAGGGGATGAAAACGTTCCCAAATCAACTGTGAGTCGCCCAGTCCCACAGATACTAAAGGATACCGCATTGTGGGCTTCAAAGCCCCAAGAGTACTGAATTCCATCTCAATCAATTAAGAAGGCAGTGACTGGGTTCTAGGAAATCCCAACAGCATCCATTCAAGAGTGATGTTCCTTATCCCAGTGGAGGGTCATTCAATGACTGAACTGTTTTGAAACGTGAGACTTCAGATGTGTATCTGTTTTTAGAAATGCTCATCACCCCAGCAGAGATTGAAATCATTATTGTGTGGTATCCAAAGTGGTTGTGTAACCCAAAGGATGCACCTTATGCCCGGAGTGGTCCTCAGCATACTGTCTCCAAGTCAGGAGGTCCATCGACATTACCTAGACAGACCAGCCAGCCCAGCTTGCCCTCAGAGGCCCGTTTCTGGAAGGCACCAGAATGCAAGAGCGAGGTTTCCGGAGCCAGTCTGGGTGTTTCCAGATTGACCTGTATTCTGGAAAATTCTGCATCCTCTTCTATCAAGGAGGAATGAACCACATGCTCATCCTGGGTCCTGATGAGAGGGGAAAGCTGATGAGGGTGGATGCCACCATCCCATAGACACCCCATGGATGGAGGGAGGAGACACCATACCCTTCCTTTGTCCAATAGAGCAAGGCTGCACCCCTACACCCAGTCCTCAAGGTCAGGAGACCAAGTCCCTCAAAAGAAGGAATAATGAACATTCAGGAACATGGGCACCAGCCTCCATGGCAGCGCTGCTCACAACAGCTCATGGCAGGAGACAGAGGTCCTGCCACAGGTGAACACTTGGATACAACATGGTCTGTCGCACGATGGAAAATGCTTCTGCCTTAAACCGACATGCTGCCATGTGGACTTGCACTGCAACGTGGACCCACAGGCTGCAACGTGGACTTCCTTTGTAGAATAATAAGACATATATAGGACTTCTTCCTTGTTTCTGGCACAGAGATCCTAACACCCTTGGAATTTCCTGATATAGGAGTGAGCCCCTACTGATTTCCCCTCCATAAGCTTGTGCTCATGGGGTGTGCTGGGGTGAGGCCTCTGTACAGCCTTGGGGTGGTTGGGGCTGGTCGCCAG
>NW_006979113.1:0-2747 GCF_000164805.1 Carlito syrichta | reverse complement strand
GTGGTGTGCACCTGTAGTTGCAGCTACTTGGAAGGCTGATGTGGAAGGATCGCCTAAGCCCAGCAGGTCGAGGTTGTGGTGGCCGTGAGCATGCTCCTGCCCTCCAGCCTGAACAGTAAGACCTTGTCTCACAAAAACAAAACAAATAAGCAAACTCTTGCACAAGGAGGTGTGATGAGCTTCCCAGGTGACCACCACACCCACATGCCAGGAGGGTGGCATGCCCATCCACAGGGACCTCACCCTGGCACCACATTACCCACATTCTACCCAAGTCCTTTATAACCAATGAGCAGCTGTGTGTGGTATTTCCCTGAATTCTGGGAGTCAGTCTCACAGAATTCTGGGATCAAGGAGGAGGCCAGGGAGCCTCTGATTTACAGCTGATAGGTCACAGGGACAGGAGACCCGGGCCCCATGACCACCATCTGGAGTAGGCCACGATGTGGGTCTGAGTTCTTCACCATGGGATGTGATATGTCTTCCAGGGAGGCAGGATCAGCAAGAAACTTAAGGGACAGCTGACTGGTTTCTAGTGTCAGAGGCGTCCTGGGTGAGGGCAGGGAGACACAGTGTCAGTTTCCCTCCCTGAAAAACAGGCAGAAGGGGAGGAACCAGGCACACCAGGCTGTGGACTGCAGCCATTTATGTGACATGCCTAGAACAGGCAAATCCACAAGGAGACGGGGTCCTGGTCAACAGGGACTGGGGGAGGGGAGGGATGTCCGATGGTGCGATGAAGGCCAGAAGTCTCAGGATTAGCCCGGGGTGGGACAGCGGGAATGTACTGGAAACCCCTGAAGTGTGCACTTTATTTATATATTCATTTATTTTGAGTGGGAGTCTCTGCTGCCCAGCTGGAGTACAGTGGCATGATCACAGCTACTGCAGATTCCTGGGTTCAGGCGATCCTCCTGCCTCAGCCTTCTGAGTAGCTAGAACTACAAGTGCTCACCACCATGCCCGGCTAACTTTTTTTTTAATTGTAGAGATGAGGTCCCGCCAAGTTGCCCAGGCTAGTCTCAAACCCCTGGGTTCAGGCAGTCCTCTCACCTCAGCCACCCAAAGTGCTGGGATGGCAGGCTGAGCCACTATGCCCAGTCATGTACTTTTTTTTTGAGTCAGAGTCTCCCTCTGTCACCCAGGCTGGAGCACAGGGGCATGCTCACAGACACTGCAGCCTCAATCTGCTGGGTTCTGGCGATTCTTCTGCCTCAGCCAGAACTACAGGCACATGCTACCGCTCAGCTTATTTTTTGATTTATTGTAGAGATGAGGTCTCGCCAAGTTGCCTTGGACGGTCTCGAAGCCCTGAGCTCAGGCAATCCCCTTGCTTCAGCCTCTCAAAGTGCTGGGATGGCAGGCCTGAGCCACCGCACCCAGCCTCATTGTGCACTTTAAGATGGTTAATTTCAAGTTCTGTTAACTTTACCTCCATGAAGAAAGAGAATGAACCCCTCCTTCTACACAGCTCACAAAGGGTCAGAATCAAATTCATGAAGTGAGGGGGGGACAAACAGGGCAAACGGTCAACACTGTCAGGCCTGTACAGGGCAGGAGAGGCATCTGGTCCTCAGCCTCTATCTAAAGCCACCTCCTGGGGCCCATGGGACACCACCAGTGGGGAACGGCAACCGAGTGGGCTGGCACATGCTTCCTTCATGCGCCTGTGCCTTGTCTCCCATCAGGCCGTCTACACCACTGCTTAAGTATGTGCCAAAGACATGACTTTATGGGATCTGCTCATTCTCCTGATGAGAAAACTGAGGCCAGGCCTGCAGGAGCTGGTGGTACAGACAGGACCAAGAGAAGGCCCAATGTCCACTTCCATTCTCCCTTCTCAGCCTCCCTGCTCCTCCATGGCAGAACTGTGGGGGCCAGTGCTGTGGGCCCATCTCACTCATGGCCAGACTCCTTACCACCCACAAAACATCTCACCTTCTCTTCCCTGGCCCCACCCAGGTCACCAATCAGAGAGGTCACCAGGGCGAACTGAAATCAGCTTAGCAACAGTGACCATGCAAAACTGTTCAGAAACAGAATTAAGACAAATGATGCCAATGCTAGGTCCCGTAATAGCATCAAACTCCAAAGTGTCATCCCCCCATCCCGCGTGATCTTTCTGGACCCAGAGAGTGACACACAAGGCAGCAGCTAGGAGGGGATGGGACACAGGCCAGACCCGCCAGAAGCCGGACAGGTTTTCACGGTCATGGCTCCTCCCTGGACCTGCCAGTGTGGATAGTCTTCTCCCACAACACCCCTGGCATGATCACACCATCCCCTTCAGCCCCGTCACCAAGAGCAAATGGACAATGGCCACTGTGACACAGATGATACAGCAATATGCAGGTGACCCTCTTGTGTTTGGAGGCCAGCTCCGTGTGGAGACCCCATGTCTGGCCCCCATGGCCAACTCACAGAATCATTATCTAAACAGATCAGGAAGGGCACATTGCTGTCCACGGGGCAAGCCTATCTTTGCAATAAAGTTTTATTAGGACACAACCAAGCCCACTTACTTTGGTCACTTTTTGGCTACAGGGGAAGGGGAGACACAGACCCCATGGCTGGCAAACACAAATTACTCTCTGGCCTGAAGCATGACGTTTTTCCCTGTTTTGTTATTTTGCCCAAAGCTTTGGGGTGGTTTGTGACACAGCAAAGATTAATCAATACACAAACCTGACTGGGCTTGGTGGCTCAGCCTGTCTTCTCAGCTCTTTGGAAGGCTGAGGCGAGTGGAT
>NW_006979112.1:0-786 GCF_000164805.1 Carlito syrichta | reverse complement strand
TCATTAAGTCTGCTAGTTGTCAGCTGGCTAGGCTGCTGGCTAGCTAGATAGCTAGGCAAGTAAGTCAACTGACACCCCAACTGGCCAGCTAGTTGAGTCAGCTAGTTTACTCAGCTGCTAATCAGCTGGCTAGCTAGTTATTCAGTCAGTGTGTTAAACAATCTAAGTAGTCAGCCAACTCGTCAGCCAAAAATTATTCACTTAGCTAACTCCTTAACCAACTAGCTAAGTCAGCTATTGAACTTGTTTACCAACTAGTTAAAACAGTTAGCTAACTCTTTAACCAACTCATTAAGTCAGCCAGCTATCTCGTTAGCCAACTAGTTGTCAGCTACCTAAGTCAGCTAGCTAACCAGCTAGCTAGCTAAGTAAGCTAGCTCACTAGTTACCTCACTATTTAAGTCACCTATTAAGTCTGCTACCTAACTAGTTAGATAATTATTAAAGCAGCTAGTCATTCAGCTAGTTAAATAGCTAACTTTTTAATTCAGTAGTTAAGTCATCTAGCTAACTTGTTAAGTCAGCCAGTTAATTCAGCTAGCTAAGTAGTTAAGTCAAATAGCTAAGTCAGCTAGTTAAGTCAGCTTTCTAATTTAGTCAGATGGTTAAGACAGTTAGCTAGCTATTTAACTAACAGGTTAAGTCAGCAGGTTGAGTGAGGTAGTAAGCTAGTTAACTAACAGGTTAAGCCAGCTGGTTGAGTCAGCTTGCTAGCTAGTTAGCAAACGGGTGTGTCAGCTGGTTGTGTAGGCAAGCCAGTTAGTTAGATAATGAGTAAGTCAGCTG
>NW_006979111.1:0-1081 GCF_000164805.1 Carlito syrichta | reverse complement strand
AAAGAAGTGTGGAATTGTTTGGAAAGGATGTGGACAATATTATTATACCATATGACAGAACTCAGTTTCAAACCCTGTTACAGACCAAAGAAGATTGGCAAGTAGCCTTAATTGGCTTCAGAGGACAAATTTTGTTCCATTTACCTAAAAATCCATTGTTGCAGTTTGTAAAACAAAGCCCCATAATTTTCCCTCGCAGGTGTTTTCTGACTCCTCTCAAGGGGGCTGCCTTGGGTTTACTGATGGTTCCTCTAATGGGAAAGCAGTGACAATAATTGATGATGAGCCCCATATTTTAAGCACTTCAGAATCATCAGCCCAAAGAACAGAACTAAAAGCAGTTCTATATGCATTTTCTGTTTTAAAGAATAAAATGTTTAGTTTGTATACTGACTCGTTATATATATATATATATATAAATATTTTTTTTTTTGAGTTGGAGTCTCACTCTGTTAGCCAGACTGGAGTGCAGTGGCCGCTCCCAGTCACCGCAGCCTCGACCTGCTGGGCTCCGGCGATCCTTCCACCTCAGTCTTCCAAGTAGCCAGAATTACAGGCATGCGCTACCACGCCCGGCTGATTTTTTTTATTTATTTATTGTAGAGATGAGGTCTCGCTCCTGCAGGCTCTCGCAATCCACTCACATCAGCCTCCCAAAGGTGTGGGATTACAGGCTGAGCCACTGAGCCCGACTCACTCTTGTTATATTAAAAACATATTGTTTTCTCATATTGAGACAGCTACTATTCCTACCAATAAAACTTCAATTCTGGAATTGCTCATTCAGTTACACCAATTAATTCATGACAGAACGGAGCAGTTTTTTGTCGGCCACATTAGATCTCATTCTGGCCTTCCAGGACCCATACATAAAGGCTATCAATTGGCTGACAATTTAACTAAATCAATAATATGTGCAGCCATTGAAACGGAGGCAGTACTCAAGCTTGGCTATCTCATGATATCCATCATTAGAATGCCACTGCTTTATGGTATCAGTTTCAGTTGCCTAGAGAAGTAGCTTTGGCAATTTTTAAAACTGCCCAGCATGTCCCACTTTTAACAATGCTCCAACAGGGGT
>NW_006979110.1:0-791 GCF_000164805.1 Carlito syrichta | reverse complement strand
AAAATCCTGTTATTAGTTTATTTTCACAGCCATAGTTTGCAAGTATTTTTGTTCCTATTCATTATATCTCACGTTACTTGAGGCTAGAATAGCAGATTTATATATAAGCTCTCTTATATGTGGTCAGCTCTCGTGGATATTCTCTTCTCCAATGTTAGTGCCATTACTCTCCCTGGGAACCATATAATACCTCCATGAGACCTACCCTCTCTGTGCATGTGGAACACAAGTCCTGCGCTGACTGGTCACACCAGTGTTATGGAACACTCATGATTCCACACACTGTGTTCTCATCCTTTCATTGACGAACTTAGATTTGTCTTTCCATAAAATGCCTTGTCCTCCACCGATGGCATGAACAAACGCTTCAATGTAGGGTATATCAATCTGGGTATTAAAATTTTTAGTAAATTTAATAATAAATAATATACCTTCAATAATGTAGATAATAGTTGAGTCATCAGTTGTTTGGTAAGTCAGAGGAACAGAACAAAACCAAGCTCTATTGTAAGTATGTGGACAAGTGGGCTGATCTTCTGTTGGAAACAGAATAGAAGAAACAGACCAAATATTAAGAGCCAGCTGCGTTCATTACTAACCAGGTGGTCTCCGGATCTTTGTTTAAACAGAGGGGTACATCAGATGGTCTGCTGATCCATACACAGTGTGCTGATGTAGGAGTGCCACAACACCATGCAGGAATGAGTAAAGTAGTGAGTAAGTAATCCCCAGGAAGCCATAACACAACCACAGATGCTTGCAATCCAAGTCAAGAAAAAGTCTTGAAGAAC
>NW_006979109.1:0-784 GCF_000164805.1 Carlito syrichta | reverse complement strand
AAGAATGCTGTTGTTCTTTTTCTTTTCTTCTGTGTCAGTACTTCTTAAGTGTTTCTATAGAGTGGTCTGTGGTGGCGTAGGTTCTTAGGGAATTGGAAGTCTGGAAAAGATGTCAATTCTCCCTCATTAATGAAGCTTAGTTTGGCTGGGTAGGTTATTCTTGGTTGAAATTGTTTCTCTTTTAGAACTTTGAAGATAGGGCTCCAGGCTGTCCTGGCCTGAAGGTTTTCTGTGGATAAATCTGCTGCTATTCTAATTGGTTTTCCCTGGTAGGTAGTCTGGCCTTTTTCTCTTGCTGCCTTTAGGATTTTCCCTTTCATAGTTACTTTGTTTAGGCGAATTATTATGTGTCTGGGAGTTGGTCTTCTCGTTTGTTGTCTTGCAGGGGTTCTCTGAATCTCTTGTGTTTGAATTTTTTCATCCTTAATGAGATGAGGGAAGTTTTCTTGAATGATTTCATGAAATGTTTGTTCCAGTGTGGCTTCTGTTTCTCTTTCTGCCTCAGG
Source organism: Carlito syrichta (assembly GCF_000164805.1). NCBI lineage: Eukaryota > Metazoa > Chordata > Mammalia > Primates > Tarsiidae > Carlito > Carlito syrichta. The sequence goes on along the minus strand of NW_006979109.1, from coordinate 278 downwards.
AAGCCCAATTATTCTTAGGTTTGGTCTCTTGAAGTGATCATTCATCTCTTGCAGGTTTTGTTCTGTCTTTTTGAGCTTCTTTTCTATGCTTTGGGCAGTTTGGGTTAGTTCTGTGTTTTGGTCTTCGAGCTCTGAGATTCTTTTTTCGGCTTGGCTGATTCTGCTTTCCATGCTTATTAGTCTGTTGTTCATTTCCATCACAGTATTCTTTACTGCTGTCATTTCTGACATCAGCTCCTTCCTATTTTCCTCTTGTCTCTCCTCAATTTTTTTAATTG
>NW_006979108.1:0-989 GCF_000164805.1 Carlito syrichta | reverse complement strand
CAACTCAATAGCCTAGATTATGGTCTTTCCTTCAACTACAAATGTGTGAGAAAAAGGAAGAGACCAATATTTAAGCAGTAAGAGCTGACTGATAAAAATGCATATAAGTTAATGGTGGGTCTGCCTGAGGGTAGAATTACTGGAGATTCTTGTTCCCTTGTCATTTCTGTGTTTTCTAAATTTATTGTAATTAGTCAGTAAATAATATGATACTATGGTCTTTGATGGTCTTAAGTGAAGCCGAATTAAAAAGGCCGCTGAAAAAGAATGTTAAGGTTTTTTCCTGTACTATTTCCAAAGGGCCATGCTGTATTCCTAGAATACAACCTTTTGAAGCTTGTGTGCAATGACATTCTAATTCCACATTTATACCATTTTCTAGGATTCAAATAACCACAGTGCTAAATTCGATTTATTATTCTGAAACTGAGCCATGTACCCACCACTAACTGTTGAAATTTGAGTTAGAAAACTAATTTCAGTGCTGATTTCATGGGGTGGAGGAATGGATTGAGGTGGTCTTTCAGAGAAAACCTAGAAACTTAAATCAAGATTTTCAAATACACACCCAGACTAAAATGCTATACTTTGTATAACTCATTGCCTTTCTAAACACCAGCAACATTTAGAAATGTAATTGCAAGAAGACACATTAGAGTAGTAACAAAAATATAAGATTATCCAGGAAGAAATTTAACAAATTCTATCCAAAATTCTTATGAATAAAATGATATTGTTTTATTAAAATTTACATAAGTCTATGTAAAAATGTTCCATGCTCACGTATAGGAAGACAATATCACAAAAAAATTCCAATAAAAATAAATTCAATACCCATCAAAATCCCCAAAGAATATTTTGGGTGGAACTTAGCAAACCGATTCTAAAATAATTGATTCTATGAACAGCTAGAAGACTAAGTGTGGCAAGACAGACATCTCCTTAGGTTAAAAACCTCACACGTACAAGAGGGCAGTTTGCATAAGTCG
>NW_006979107.1:0-731 GCF_000164805.1 Carlito syrichta | reverse complement strand
AAAACAAAGGAGAGAGGCTGGAGATCAGAGCTCAAGTGACTTAGACACTAAGGAAAGATTCCAGAGCTAGTCTTATTTTGACCTTTGATTTTATCATTCTGACTGTATGTTTTGCCCACTACTGTTTGCTTCCTAAACTACACTATCTGTTTCATGATTTTTATTGATCTGTCTCTGTGTAGTTACCAGTATTCTTTAGGGAATTTTCCTTCTGTGTTTTTTTTCACTTGTCTCCAGCCTTGTGTCTCTTTTTTCAACTGTTAGTTGGTATGTATGTCTGTTTTCCCTCTCACTCTTCTCTCTTCCTAACTTCCTATTGACCTCCCCTTCCTCCATTATTTTCCTCTTTTGTACCTCCCTTTGCTCCAGGGATCAAAGCCACACCCTACTGCACAGACAGATTGTAAGGCAGTGGGAAATAGGTTCCAGTGTGCTCATGCACCTGTTGGTGGATGCTGTAATCAGCATACCGATTCTGAATCACAGTTTCCCCCTCAATTAAACCTCAAAACTGCAAAAAGTACAGCCTGCAGCCCACACTCCAACCTCAAAAGTAAACAAGCCAGAGGACCCTAATAAGGAAGAACAGGAGATTATATAAGTGAAACAAAAGCAATCACACCATCCCTGAAAAACAGAATTAAAGCAGGGGAAGGAAAGGGGGGGAGAGAGAAAAATCTACACAAATGAAGAAAAACCAAAAGAAGAATATGGGACTCTCCTAGACCCCT
>NW_006979106.1:0-770 GCF_000164805.1 Carlito syrichta | reverse complement strand
TGGCCTTGTTAATAACTAAAGGAAGACAAAGAAGTGTGGAATTGTTTGGAAAGGATGTGGACAATATTATTATCCCATATGACAGAACTCAGTTTCAAACCCTGTTACAGACCAATGATGATTGGCAAGTAGCCTTAATTGGCTTCAGAGGACAAATTTTGTTCCATTTACCTAAAAATCCATTATTGCAGTTTGTAAAACAAAATCCCATAATTTTCCCTTGCAGCTGTTTTCTGACTCCTCTCAAGGGGGCAGCCTTGGGTTTACTGATGGTTCTTCTAATAGGAAACCAGTGACAATAATTGATGACGAGCCCCATATTTTAAGCACTTCAGAATCATCAGCCCAAAGAACAGAACTAAAAGCAGTTCTATATGCATTTTCTGTTTTAAAGAATAAAAGGTTTAGTTTGTATACTGACGCTTGTTTTATATATATATATATACATATTTTTTTGAGTTGGAGTCTCACTCTGTTAGCCAGACTGGAGTGCAGTGGCCGCTCCCAGTCACCGCAGCCTCGACCTGCTGGGCTCCGGCGATCCTTCCACCTTAGCCTTCCAAGTAGCCAGAATTACAGGCATGCGCTACCACGCCCGGCTGATTTTTTTTTTTGATTTATTGTAGAGATGAGGTCTCGCTCCCACAGGCTCTGGCAATCCACACACATCAGCCTCCCAAAGGTGTGGGATTACAGGCTGAGCCACTGAGCCCGGCTCACTCTTGTTATATTAAAGGATTGTTTTCTCATATTGAGACAGCTACTATTCC
>NW_006979105.1:0-665 GCF_000164805.1 Carlito syrichta | reverse complement strand
AATATGTCATGTAGATATTATGATGGACAACCCGTGTAATACAGGTTTCTTCTTTCTCCTTAGCAAGTGATCGTGTAGATTCTGTATATGAGGACTGCTATTACCTATGGTGAAGCTCCTAAACCTTGGTTCTTGTTTAGCCCCCAGTCGATGGTCTGTTGTTTTTAAGACTGAGGACTGCTATTACCCAATTCTCTTTCTTTGTGGCAAGGGCCCGTGCATTTTCCTATATATTAGGACTCTCTTTACATAGATCCTGCTTCGATATTCTGATTTTTTTAGCCCCTTCCAAGATGTCCTGTAGATTTTTTGGATTGAGGACTGGTGTAACCGAGATTCCTTATTCTTTCTCAGCAAAAGATCATGTAGTTGCCTGTATATAAGGATTCCATTTCTGCGGATTCATGCTTAAAACACGCTGATCCGTTTTTAGCCTATAAATGAAGTATTTTGGGATTGAGGACACGAGTAACGCAGATTCCTTATTCTTACTTAGCAATAAGCAGTGAAGTCTCCTGTTTGTGAGGAATCCCATTACCCAGATTCCTACTTCAAAAAACTGATTCGGGGTTACCCCTTAGGAAGATGGCCTGCAGTTTTTGGGATTCAGGACTCATGTAACCAAGATTCCTTATACTTCCTTAGCAATATGACGTGTAGTTTCC
>NW_006979104.1:0-986 GCF_000164805.1 Carlito syrichta | reverse complement strand
CTCTCTGGATTTCACACCGTGCTTCTATTCTTTTCTTTCTTTCTCTTTCTTTCTTTCTTTCTTTTTTTCTTTCTTTCCTTCTTTCTTTTTTGCCTCGTGAATCCACAAAGCTTCTCCTCTCTGATCTTTTTATTTGCCGCACACTTTACCTAGAATACTTTCTCCACATTTAAGTTTCAGTTTGCATGATCTCTCTTCAGAGAGGACTTTTCTAACCACTGATGTCGCTCACCCCTGACCAGCAGGAAGGAGGCAACAACAACGTGTTCTTCTCAAAGCGGTTTATTCAGCCTTTACGCCATGCCAGCTTCTTCCTCCTTCTTCCCCGTTGTCCCGTACTTATATCCCTTGGTCTCCACCCACAAGTCCCGTTCCAGCGTATCAGCAGTTCATAGGCTCTGCAGTGTTGCACTTGCGCGGTGCGCAGTGAAGGAGGGCCCGGCGGTATATCATGCGCCTAATCATGGGACTTGGCAGAGGTCCCGGGCGCCATCTTGGCTCGGGCCGCGCTCTCCACACACTGATATAATTCTAATGTAGTTTCCCACTATTCTTATCACTACTTATTTCATTTTCATCATTGTACCTATCCCTTGCAAAACACACTAGATGATATATTTGTTTACTAGTTTATTACCTGTTTCTTCCACCAAAATGTAAGTTGTTTGAAGGCAAGGTCTTTTCGTCACTCCTGTATCCTCATTCTTAAACTAATGCATAACACAGTAGAAGCTCAATAAGTATTAGGTAAGTTAGTGTTAGTACATGTGAAGAAGTATCGGGAGGCTCATGCCAATACTTTTTACTTTCTATATTTACAATAACTCATAGTTGTTTTTTTTTTTTTTTTTTTGAGACAGGTTCTCAGTCACCAAGGCTGGAGTCCAGTGGCAAATGGTGTGACCACAGCTCACTGCAACCTTGAATTTCTGTGCTCAAATGATCCGATCTTCTATTTCAGCCTCCAGAGTAGCTAGGACTGTAGG
>NW_006979103.1:0-508 GCF_000164805.1 Carlito syrichta | reverse complement strand
CGTTTTCTCAATCCCCCTAAAAATATACGGAGTCTTCCTAAGATCTAAACAAGAATCAAGCTTTCGACGCATGTATCTGTGAACAGGAGAACTCGTATACAGGTTAACTGCACGGCTGATGCTAAAACTAAGGAATCAGGGTTATATTAGTCCTCAGTCCTGAAAATCTACAGGGCATCTTGCTGAGGGCTAAAGAAGTATCAGGGATTCGAGGCATGAATGTGGGTAATAGCAATCCTCATATACAGGAAACTACATGGCTTCTTGCTAATAAAAGAAAAAAAATCTGTTTTCCATTGTTCCTCTATCAAAAAATCTACAAGACTTCTGATTAAGTGCTAAACAAGTATCAGGGTTTCGATACAGGAATCAAGGAAAAGAGAGTCCTCACATATAGGAGATTACATGGCCTCCAACTAAGTACGAATAAAGAATCATGGTTGTACCCGCCCTCAATCCAAAAGATTCCCAGGTTGTGTGCTATGGGATACACAAGAAAAAGATTTTC
>NW_006979102.1:13466-16196 GCF_000164805.1 Carlito syrichta | reverse complement strand
AAGTCAGCTAGCTAGCCAGTCAACTAGCTAGTCAGCTAGCTAAGTTAGCTAGCTTGCCAGTTAGCTAGTTATGTCAGTAAGCATGTCAGCTAATTATTCAGCTAGCTAGTTAAGTCAGTTAGCTAGTCAGGTTGCTTGTCAAATAGCCAGTTAAGTCAACTAGTTAGTCAGCTAGCTCTTCAGCTAGATAATTAAGTCAGCCAGTCAACTAACTAACCAGTAAGCTAGCTAGTTAAATCACCTTGCTAGACAACTAGATAGCTTGTTTGCTAGCAAGTTATGTCATCTAGATAGCTAGATAACTAGTCAGGTAGCCAGTTAAGTCAGCTAGCATATGAGCTAGTTACTTGGCTAACTAGTTGGCTAGCAACTCAGCTAGCTAATCAGCTAACTAATTGGCAAGCTCGCTTTCCATCAGGTCAGCCAAATATTTGGCTCGCTCACCTGTCAACTGGTAAGCAAACTAGTCAGCTCACTCACCAGCCAACAGGTTAACTAACTTGTTGACTCACTCGCAGGCTATCAGGTCAGTGAACTAATCGCATTGCTCACCAGCCGAATAGTTAAGTCAGTTCACAGGTCAGCTCACTCACTGGCCGAATATTTGAGGCAGCTCACGTATCAGCTCACTCGCTGGCTGACTAGTTAAGTTGACTCACTGTTCAGCTCACTCGCTGGCCGACTATTTAAGTCTGACCAGTTGGCTCACTCGCCAGCCAACTAAATTGAGCTGACCAGTCGTCTCACATGTCAGCAGACTAGTTCAGTCGGCTGACCAGTCGACTGGCCTATAGGTCAACTAGTTAAGTCTGTTGACCAATCGTCTCACTCGCTGGTGAAGTAGTTAATTCAGCTGACATTTCGGTTCACTCCCTGGTAGACTAGTTAAGTCAGCTATCCTGTCGACTCACTCACTGGCTGACTAGTTAAGTCAGATAACCGGTCGGCCAACTAGCCATCCAACTAGTTAAGTTAGCTAACCAATCTGCTAACTAGTGGGCCAACTTTTCAGTCGACAATTTATGTCAGCTAACTAGATGGCTGACTAGTTAGATCAGCTAACTTGTCAGTTAAGTAATCAGAAGACTAGTTAGGTCAGGAAATTAGTCAGCCAACTAGTTAACTGAGCTAACAAGTGGGCCACTCGTCATCAACTACTTAACCCAGCTAAATAGTCGGCCGACGATTTGGCCAACGTTTTATGCCAGCAAACATGTCGGCAGAGTAGTCAGCCAACATATTAAACCAGGTAAGTAGTCAGCTGACTCATCAGCCAACAAGTTAAGTCACCTACCTAACTCGTTAACCAATAAGTTAAGTCAGCTAGTTATCTCGTTTACCAACTAGTTAAAGTAGTTAGCCAACTAGTTAACCAACTTGTTAAGTCAGCTAACTATCTTGTTAGCCAACTAGTTAAATCAGTTAGCTAAATCAGCTAGGCAACCAGCTAGTTAGCTAAGTCAGCTAGCTGAATCAGCTAGCTCATTTGTTAGCTAACTATTTAAGTAAGCTACTTAAGTCTGCTTCCTGACTAGTTAGCTAATCAATTATGTCAGCTATTTATTCAGCTAATTCAATAGTTAGCTAACTATATAATTCACATAATTAAGTTAGCTAGCTAACTAGTTGTCTACAAGTTAACTCAGCTAGTTAGTCAGTTTTCTATATTCATCTGCTGGTTAAGACAACTAGCTAGCTGGTTAACTAACGGGTTAAGTTTGCAGCTTGAGTCAGGTAGTTAGCTAGATAACTAACGTAATAAGTCAGCTGGTTGAGTCATCTAGCTAGCAAGTTAGGAAACGGGTTGATTCAGCTGGTTGAGTAGGCTAGCTAGCTAGTTAGCTAACAAATTAAGTTAGCTGGATGAGTCAGCTAGCTACCTAGCTATCTAACGATTTAAGTCAGCAGGTTGTGTCAGCTAGCTAGCTCATTAGCTAATGATTAAGTAAGATAATTAAGTCACCTAACTAGCACTTTAGATAATGAGTAAGCTAACTAGTCAGCTAGCTATCTGGCAGCCAACTATTTAAGTCAGCTGGCTATCTATGCAGCTAGCTAGTTAGCTACCTACTAAAGTCAGCTGGATAGCTAGGTAGCTAGCAAGTTAAGTCAGCTAGCTATGTCAGCTGGGTAGCCAGCTGGCTTGCTAGGTAGCGAGCTAGATAAGTCAGTTGGCTAACCAGCTGGCTAGCTGGTTAATTCAGCTAGTTAAGAGAGCTGGAAAGCCAGCTGAAAAGGTAGGTAGCTAGCTAGTTAAGTCAGCCAAATAGCTATATGGCTAGCTAGTGATGTCAGTGAGTTAAGTCAGCTGGCTAGCCAACTGTCTAGTTGGCTAAGTCAGCTAGTTTAGTCAGCTGTCTAGCCAGTTGGCTAATTAGGCAGCTAGCTAGATAAGTCATCTTGCTAACCAGGAGGTTAGTGGTTCAAGTCAACTAGTTAAGTGAGCTGTTTAGCCTGCTGGCTAAGTATGTAGCTAGCTGGTTAAATGAGCTGCCTACCCTGATTTCTAGCTTAAGTAAGCTAGGTATGTCAGCTGGCTAGCCAGCTGGCTAGATAGGGAGCCAGCTAGTTAAGTCAGCTGGCTTGGCAGCTGACTAGCTGTTTAAGTCAGCTAGTTAAGTCACTTGGCGACCAGCTGGCTTTTGAGTTAAGACAGTTCATTAAGTCAGTTGGCTATTCAGCTGGTTAGCTAGTTAAAAAGCTAGTCAAGTCAGATGGTTATCCATCTGG
>NW_006979102.1:0-12918 GCF_000164805.1 Carlito syrichta | reverse complement strand
TCAGCGAGTTAATTCAGCTGGTTAGCCAGCTGCCAAGCTGTATAGCTGGCTAGTTACTTCAACTGGCTAGCCAGTAGCTAGGTAGTTAAGTAACCTTTTTAAGTCAACTCACTTACAAGCTTACTAGCTAGTTAGCTAGGCAGTTAATTCAGCGTGCTAGACAGCTGGCTACCTGATTAAGTCAACTAGTTAGATCACATGGCTATACAGCTAGCTGGCTTGGTGGTAAGTTAGTTAAGTCACCTGGCTAGCCAGCTGGCTACCTAGTTAAGTCGGCAAGATAATTCAGCTGGCTTCCCAGCTGGCTGGCTAGGTAACCAGATAATTAAGTCAGCTAGCTAGTTAGCTGGCTAACTGGTTAAGTCAGTTCGTTAATTCAGCTTGCTATCCAGCTTGTTAGCTAATTAAGTCAAATAGTTAAGTCAGCTGACCAGCCAGCTGGCTAGCTATGTAGCTAGCTAGTTAATTCAGCTAGTGAACTCAGCTGGAGAACTAGGTAGCCAGCTTGTTAAGTCAGCTAGTTAAATCAGCTGACTAGCAGGTTAAGTCAGTTAGTTAAATCAGCTGGCTAGCCAGCTTCCTATGATGGTAACTATCTAGTTAACTCAGCTGTCTAGCCAACTGGATAGCTAGTAAAATTAGCTAGTTATGTAAGCTGGCTAGGTAGGTAGCTGACTAGTTAACTCAGTTAGTTATGTCAGTAGCCTAGCTAGTTAAGTCAGTTAGTTAAGTCAACTTGCTAGCCAGCTGCCTAGCAAGATAGCTAGCTAGTTAAGTCAGCTGGCAAGCCAGCATTATATGTTGGTAGCTAGCTAGTTAAGTAAGCTGCCTAGCCACCTGGATACCTAGTGATGTCAGCTACTTAAGTCAGATGGCTAGCCAACTGGCTAACGAGTTAAGTCACCTAGTCGAGTCAGCTGGCTATCCAGCTGCTTAGGTGGTTAAGTCAGCTAGTTAATTGAAATAGCTAGCCATTTGCCTACCAAGTAGCCAGCTACTTAAGTCAGCTGGCTAGCCCGCTATCTAGCTTGTTATATCAGCTAGTTAAGTCAACTGGCTAGCCCCTTAGCTAGATAGGTAGCTAGCTAATTGTCTTCTGGCTTACCCACTGTCTAGCTAGTTAAGTCTGCTAATTAAGATAGCTGGCTAGCCTGCTGCCTAGAATGGTGGCTAGCTAGTTAAGCCAGTTGGCTAGCCAGATGGCTATCTACTTAAGTCAGTTCGTTAAGTCAGCTGGTTCACTGACTGGCTAGATAGGTGGCTGGCAAGTTAAGATGGCTGGTTAACAGGCTGGTCATGTATGTGGTCATCTAGTTAAGCCGGTTAGCTAGCCAGCTGACCAGCAGGGTTTCTTGCTAGTGAAGCTGGCAGGCTATCAGACTGTCCAGTCAACCAGCTGGCTATTTAATTCAGCTAGCTAACCAATTGGCCAGCCCTATAGCTAGTTAGCTGGCTGCCTACCCAACTAGGCAGCCAGGTAGCTAGCTAGTTAAGGCAGTTGAATAGCCATCTAGCTAACCAGGAAGCTAGCTAATTTAGTCGGCTAGCTAACCAGCTAGCCTGCCAACTAGCTAGTCACCTAGTTAAGTCAGTTACCTTGCCAGCTAGCTAGTTAAGTCAGCTGGCAGTCAGTTACCTATTCAGTTAGCCAGTTAAGTCAGCTAGGAAGACAGGTTGCATATCAAGTAGCTATTTAAGTCAGCTATCAAGTCAGCTAACTGATCATCTAGATAGTTAAGTCAGCTAGCCAGCTAACTAGCCAGTTAGCTAGCTAGTTAAGTCAGCCATATAGACAGCTAGATAGCTTGTTTGCTAGCTAGTTATGTCAGCCACATAGCCAGCTAGCTAGTCAGCTATCTAGTTAAGTCAGCTGGCAAATCAGATAGTTACTTAGCTAACAAGTGGGCTAGCAACTCAGCAAGATGGTCAGGTAATTATTGGCACTCTTGCTTTCCATCTGTTCAGCTAACTAGTCTGCTCACTCACCTGCCAACCGGTCAGCAAACTAGTCGGCTCACTTGCCAGCCAAAAGTTCAAGTAACTCGTCGGCTTACTCGCAGGCCAACAGGACAGCTAAATAGTTGGTTCGCATGACAGCCGACTAGTTAAGTCAGCATGCCAATGGCTCTCTCACTAGCTGACTGGTTAAGGCATCTCACCCATCGACTCATTTGATGGCCAACTAGTTAATTCTGCTCACAAGTGTGCTCACTCACGGGTGACTAGTCAAGTCTTCTGACCGGTTGGCTCACTTGCCAGGCAACTAAAGTCAGCTGACCATTCAGCTCACTCAATGGCAGATTAGTTACATCAGCTGACCAGTCAGCTCACTCGCTGGCCGACTACTTATGTCAGCTTACCAGCCAGATCAATCGCTGGCCGACTTGTTATGTCAGCTGACCAGTCGGCTCTCTCACACCCCAACTAGTTAAGTCCACTCACCTGTTGAATCACGTGCTGGCCGACTAGTTAAGTCAGGTAGCCTATCCGCCAACTAGCCATCCAAATAGCAAAGTGAGCTAAAAAATTGTCCGATTAGTCGACAAATTTGTCAGCAGGCAAGTTAGCACAACTAACTAGTTGGCTTAGTAATTAGGTCAGCTAACTTCTCGGACAACTAGTCGGTCAACTAGTTAGTTCAGCAAACGAGCAGGGAAGTAGTTAAAATTGCTAACTAGAGGGCCAACTCATCATTCAACTTGTTAACCCAGCTAACTAATCGGCCGACTCTTTAAGCCAGCTAAGAAGTCAGTCAAGTTAATTCACTTAGCTAACGTGTTAACCAACTAGTTATGTCAGCTAGTTAAGTCGTTTGCCAACTAGTTAAAGCAGTTAGCTAACTCATTAACCAAATCATTAAATCAGCTAGCTATCTCGTTTGCCAACTAGTTAGTCAACTAGCTAAGTCAGCTATCTAACCAGCTAGCTAGCTACGTCAGCTAGCTCACTAGTTAGCTAACTATTTAAGTCACTTAAGTTTGCTACCTAACTAGGGAGATATTATTAAAGCAGATACTTATTCAGCTAGTTATATAGTTAGCTAACTATTTAATTCGAGTAGTTAAGTCAGCTAGCTAAATTGTTAAGTTGGCCAGTTAAGTCAGCTAGCTAAGTAGTTAAGTCAGATAGCTAAGTCAGCTAGTTAAGTAATTTTTCTAATTTAGTCAGATAGTTAAGACCGTTAACTAGCTAGGTAGCTAATGGGTTAAGTCAGCAGGTTGAGTGAGGTTGTTAACTAGTTAACTAACGGGTTAAGCCAGCTGCTTGAGTCAGCTAGCTAGCTAGTTAGCAAATGGGTTGTGTCAGCTGGTTGAGTAGGCAAGCTAGTTAGTTAGCTAACGAATTGTCAACTGGTTGAGTCAGCTAGCTAACTCTTTAGATAACGATTTAAGTCAGATGATTAATTCAGCTAGGTAGCACGTTAGATAACGAGTAAGCTTACCAGTTAGCTACGTGGTTAAGTCAGAAAACTAGCTAGGCCGCTAAATATTGAAGTCAGCTTCTTAGCTAGCTAGCTAACTGATTAGATAACTATTAACAGCTGGCTAGCTAGGTAGCTAGCTAGTTAGTGAACTATATAAGTCAACTGGCCAGTAGGTAGCTAATTAGTTAACTCACCTAGTTAAGTCAGCTGGCTAGCCAGAAGGCTAGATAGGTAGCGAGCTAGTTAAGTCAGTTGGCTAGCCAGCTGGCTAGCTGGTTAATTCAGCTAGTTAAGAAAGCTGGTTAGCCAACTAGCAATGTATGTAGCTAGCTAGTTAAGTCAGCTAGATAACTACCTGGCTAACTAGTGTTGTCAGTGTGTTAAGTCACATGGCTAGTGAACTGTCTAGCTGGTTAAGTCAGCTAATTTAGTCAGCTGCATATCCAGCTGGCTAGGCAGGTAGCTAGCTAGATATATCAGCTTGCTAGCCAGCAGGCTAGCTATTCAAATCAGATAGTCAATTCAGCTTGCTAGCCTGCAGGCTATGTAGATATCTAGCTAGTTAAGTGAGCTGGTCTGCCAGCTTGCTATCAAAAGTCAGCTAGGTAAGTCAGTTGGCTTGCCAGCTGGCTAGATAGGTAGACAGCTAGTTAAATCCCCTAGCTAGCCAGCTGACTTGCTGGTTAAGTCAGCTAGTTAAGTCAGCTGGCAGCCTAATGCCTAACTAGTTAAGTCAGCTAATTAAGGTGTTTGGCTATACAGCTGGTTAGCTAGTTAAAAAGCTAGTTAAGTCAGATGGCTTGCCATCTGGCTATCTAGTAATTTCTGCGAGTTATGTCAGCTGGATACCTAGGAATCTAGCTATATGTCAGCTAGTTATGTCAACTAGGTCACTCGTTAAGTCACCTAGCTAAGCCAGCTGGCACACTAGGTAGATAGCTGGTTAAGTCAGCTAGTTAAACTAGCTTTCTAGCTTGTTAAGTCAGTAATCTAGTTAAGTGAGCTCAATAGACAGCTGGTTACCTAGGTAGCTAGCTAGTAAAGTCAGCTGGCTATCTAGCTGGCTAGCTAGGTACCTAGGCAGTTAAGTCAGCACGCTAGCCACCTGGCTAGCTAGATAAGTCACCTAGTTAAGTCAGCTGGCTAGACAGCTGGCTAGCTAGGTAGCTAGATAGTTATGTCAGCAGTCTAGACCATGGGCTAGCTAGTTAAGTCACCTAGTTAAGTCAGTTGGCTATCCAGCTGGCTAGCCAGGTACCTTGCTAATTAACTGAGTTGGCTTGACAGCTGGCTAGCAAGTTAAGTCTCCTAGCTTAGTCAGCTGGGTAGCCAGCAGGCTAACTATAAAGGAAGCAAGTTAATTAAGCTGACTAGCAAGCAGGCCAGCTATTTATGTCAGTTAGTTAAGTGAGTTGGCTAGCCAGTTGGCTAGCAAAGTAGCAAGTTAGTTATTTCAGTTGGCTATCCAGCTTACTAGGTAATTAAGTCAGCTAGTTAAGTCAGCTGGCTAGCGGGCTAGCTAGCTTCATAGAGAGCTAGTTAAGTCAGCTGGCTAGCCAGCTGGCTAACTAGTTAAGTCAGCTAGTTGAGTCAGCTAGTTAGTCAGTTGGCTAGAAGGATAAGTCAACAAGTTAATTCAGCTGGCTTCCCAGCTGGCTAGCTAGGTAGCAAGCTAGTTAAGTAAGCTGGCTAGCCATCTGGCTAGAAAGTTAAGTCAGCTAGCTAATTCAGCTGTCTTCCCAGCTACCTAGCTAAGTAGCTAGCTAGTTAAGTCAGCTGGCCAGAGAGCACTCTAGCTACATAAGTCAGCTAGTTAAGTCAGCTGGCCAGCCAGCTGGCTAGGAGGATAAGTAAGCTAGTTAAGTCAGCTGCCCTGGCAGCTGGCTATCTAGGTAGTTAGCTAGTTAAGTCGGCAAGTTAATTCATTTGGCTAGCTAGGTAGCTAGCTAGTTAAGTCATTTAGTTAAGTCAGCTGTTTAGCCAGGTGCAAAGCAGGGTAGCTAGCTAGTTAAATCAGCTGGCTAGCCAGCTGCCTAGCTAGTTAAGTGACGCAGTTAAATCAGCTTGCTGGCCAGCAAGTTAGCTATGTAGTTGGGTTGTTAACTCAGCTGGCAAGCCTGTGGACTATGTAGGTAGATAGCTAGTTAATTGACCTGGCTAGCCATGAGGCTATCTTGCTATGTCACCTAGTTAAGTCACCTGGCTATCCAACTGTCTATCTAGGTAGCTAGCTAGTTAAGTCTGTTGGCTAGTAGCTGACTACTTCGTTAATCAGCTAGTTAAGTCAGCTGGCTAGGCTGCTGGCTAGCTAGGTAGCTAGGAAATGAAGTCAGCTGGCTAGACAGCTGGCAAGCTAATTATGTCAGCTAGTTTAGTCAGCTGTCTAGCCAGCTGGCTAGTTATTTAAATCAGCTCATTAAGTCAGTTGTCTTGCAAGCTGGCTATCTATTAAAAAGCTAGTTAAGTCTATTGCATAGACAGGTGGCTTGCTAGTTATTTCAGCTAGTTCAATCATCTGGATAACTAGGGAGCCAGCTAGTTAATTCAGCTAGATCTCAGCTAGCTCGCTAGTTAAGTCAGCTAGTTAAGTCAGCTAGCTATTTGATAGCCAGTGAGGAAGTTAGGTAGTTAAGTCAGCTAGTTAAGTCAGCTGACTAGGTAGCTAGCTAGCTAGTTAAGTCAGCTATTTAGGTAAGCTGGCTAGCTAGTTAAGTCACCTTGTTAAGTCAGCTCTCTGGCCAGCAGTTTATCTAGGTGGTTAGGTAGTTAAGTTCACTGGCAACCCAGTGGGCTATGTATGTAGGTAGCTAGCTAAGTCAGCTGGCTAGCAATTAGGCATCTAGTTATGTCAGCTAGCTAAGTCAGCTGGCTATCCTGCTGTCTGTCTAGGTAGCTAGCTAGTTAAGTCTGCTGACTAGACAGCTAGCTCCTTCTTTGAGTCAGCTAGTTTAGTCATCTGTCTAGCCTGATGGCTAGCTACGTAGTGAGGCAATTAAGTCAGCTGGCTAACCAGCTGGCTAGCTAGTTAAATCAGCTAGTTAAGTCTGCCTGCTAACCAGCTTGCCAGCTAGGTAGCTAGCTAGTTATGTCAACTGTATAGCCATCTGTCTAGATAGTTAAGACACCTACATATGTCAGCTGACTAGCAGGCTGTCTAGCTAGGTAGCTTGCTATTTAAGTCAACTGACTAGACAGCTGGCTAGCTAGATAAGTCACCTACTTAATTCAGCTGGATAGCAACCTGGCTAGCTATGTAGCAAGCTACTTAATTCAACTGGTTAGAAAGCAGGTTATCTAGTTAAGAAAGCTAGTTGACTCAACTGGCTACCCAGCTGACTAGCTAGGTAATGACCTAGTTAAGTCAGTTGTCTGGCCAGTTGGCTAGCTAATTAAGTCAGCTAGTTAAGTCATCTGGCTATCCAGGTGGCTAGAGAGGTAGAGAGCTAGTTATGTCAGCTGGCTAGCCTGCTGGATAATTAGTTAAGTCAGCTAGATAATTCACCTGGCTGGCCAACTGCCTAACTCGTTTATCAAGTTGTTAATTCAGCCTACTTACTGGCTTCCTAGCTAGTTTAGTCACCTTGTTATGTCAGTTGGCTAGGTTATTCGCTAGCTAGTCAAAAAGCTAGTCAATTCAGATGGCTAGACAGCTGGCTAGGTAGATATTTCATCTAGTTAAGTCAGCTGGCAAGCTAGGTAGCTAGCTAGTTAAGTCAGCTATTTATGTCAGCTGGCTAACTAGTTAAGTAAGCTAGTTAATTCGGCTAGCTGGCTAGATAGCTAGCTAGTTAGCCAGCTAGTTATTTCAGGCAGTTAATTCAGCTGGCTCTTTAGGAAACTAGCTTGTTAAGTCAGCTAGTTAAGTGAACTGGTTACCAAGTTAATCACCTTGTTAAGTAAGCTGGCTAGCCAGCTGCCTATCTGGGTAGCTAGCTAGTTAAGTCAGCTAGCTAGCCAGCTGGTTAGCTAGGTAGCTAGGTTGTTAAGTCAGCTGGCAAGCCAGCAGGATACATGGGTAGCTAGCTATTTCATTCAGCTTGATAGCCACCTGGCTAGCTAAGGATGTCAGCTAGTTAACTAAGCTGGCTAGCCAGATGGCTAACTAGTTAAATCCGGTAGTTGAGTCAGCTGCCTAGCCATCTGGCTAGCTGGTTAAGTCAGCTAGTTAATTCAAGTGGTTAGCCAACTGGTTAGCTAACATTTAAGACAGCTACTTAAGTCTGCTACCTAATTACTTAGGTAATTAGATAAGTCAGCTAGTTTTCAGCTAGTTAAATACTTAGCTAACTCTTTAATTCAGGTAGTTAAGTCAGCTGGCTAACTAGTTAAGTCAGCCAGTGAAGTGAGCTAGCTAATTAGTTGAGTCAGCTAGCAAAGGCAACTAGTTAAGACAGCAACTAATTTAGTCAGCTGGTTAAGACACCTACCTAGCTAGTGAGCAAACGGGTGAAGGTAGTTAGGAGCTAGCTAGCTAGTGAGCTAACGGGTGAAGTTAGGAGGTATCAGGTAGTTTGCTAGAAAACTAATTGATTAAGTCACCTGGTGAAGTCAGCTAGCTAGCTAGTTAGCAAACGGGTTGAGTCAGCTGGTTGAGTAGGCTTGCTAGCTAATTAGCTAACTAGTTAACTCAGCTGGGTAAGTCAGCTAGCTAGCTAGTTAGTTAATGAGTTAAATTAGCTGGCTGTGCCAGGGAGGTAGGTCGTTAGCAAACAAGTTGAGTCAGATAATTAAGTCACCTAGCTAGCACGTTAGATATCGAATAAACTAAATAGTTAGCTAGCTGGTTAAGGCAACTAGCTAGTTAGGCAGCTTACAATTTAAGTCAGTTTGCTAGCTGGTAACTAGCTAGTTACCTAACTATTTGTCAGCTGGCAAGCTACATAGCTAGCTAGTTAGCTAGCTATTTAAGTCAGCTGGCTAGCTAGGTAGTTAGCTAGTTAAGGTAGCTAGTTAAGTCAGTTGGCTAGGCAGCTGGCTTGCTATTTAGTGAGCTTGTTTATTCAGTTGGTTAGCCAACTGGATAGCTGGTTAATTCAGCTAGTTTAGAAAACTGGCTAGCCAACTGACAATGTAGGTACCTAGATAGTTAACTCAGCTAGATAGCTAAATGGCTAGGTAGTGATATCAGCGAGTAAGTCAGCTGGCTAGCCAACTGGCTAGCTGGTTAAGTCAACTAGTTTAGTCAGCTGTCTAGCCAGCTGACTAGGTAGGTTGCTAGCTAGATAAGTCAGCTTGCTAGCAAGCAGGCTAGCTGTTCAATTCACCTAGTGAAGTCAGTTGGCAAGCCTACTGGCTAGGTAGTTAGCTAGCTAGTTAAGTCAGTTGGCTAGCCAGCTGGCTAGCTTAAGTCAATTAGGTAAGTCAGATGGCTAGACAGTTGGCTAGATAGATAGCCAGCTAGTTAAGTCAGCTGGCTAGCCAACTGACTAGCTGGTTAAGTCAGCTAGTTAAGTCAGCTGCAACCAGCTGCCTAGCTAGTTAAGTCAACTCATTAATTCAGTTGGCTATACAGCTGGTTAGCTAGTTAAAAAGCTAATTAAGTCAGATGTGTAGCTATCTGGCTAGTTAGCTATTTCAGCCAGTTAAATCAGCTGGCTAGCCAGCTAAATAAGACAGCTAGTTATGTCAACTAGCTAAATAGTTAAGTCAGCCAGTTAAGTCAGCTGGCTAGCTAGAGAGCTAGTTAGGTAGCTAGGTAGTTAAGCTAGCTAGTTAAGTCCGCTGACTACCTTGATCACTAGCTGGTTAAGTCCGCTAGGTAAGTCAATTTGCTAGCTAGCTAAGTCATAAGGCTAGCCAGTTAAATAATTAGTTAAATAACCTAGTTAAGTAAGCTCAATAGCCAGCTGGATAGTTAGGTAGCTAAGTAGTTAAGTCAGCTAGCAAGCCAGAAGACTATGTAGATAGCTTCCTAGTTAAGTCAGCTGGCTATCCACCTGTCTAGTTAGGTACCTAGCAGTTAGGTCAGCCAGCTAGCCACCTGGCTAGCTAGTTAAGTCACCTAGTTAAGTCAGCTGGCTAGACAGGTGGATAGCTAGGTAGCTAGATAGTTTAGTCAACTGTTTTTCCCACTGGCTATCTAGTTAAGTCACCTAATTAAGTCAACAGGCTAGCCAACTGGCTGTCTAGGTAGGTGGCTACTTACATCAGCTGGTTAGACAGCTGTCTAGTTAGTTAAGTCTACTACTTAAGTCAGCTTGCTAGCCAGCTGGCTAGCTATATATCAAACCTGGTTAATTCAGCTGACTAGCAAGCAGGCCAGCTGTTTAATTCAGCAAGTCACGTCAGCTGACTAGAAGCTGGTAGCTAGGTAGCAAGCTAGTTAAGTCAGCTGTCTAGCCAGCAGTCTAGCTAATTAAGTCAGCAAGTTAAGTCAGCTGGCTAGGAAGCTAGCTAGCTAGGTAGAGAGCTAGTTAAGTCAACTGTCTAGCCAAATGGCTAACTAGTTACATCAATTAGTTGAGTCAGCTGGCTACCCAGCAGGCTAGCTGGTTAAGTCAACTAGTTAAGTCACCTGGCTAGCCAGCTGCCTAACTAGATAGCAAGCTAGTTAAGTCAGCTGGCTAGCCAGCTGGCTAGCTAGTAAAGTCAGGTAATTAATTCAGTTGGCTTCCCAGCTAGCTAGCTAGGTAGCTAGCTAGTTTAGCCAGTTGGCTAGCCAGCTGGTTACCTGGTTAAGTCAGCTAGTTAATTCAGTTGGCCAGTCAGCTGGTTAGCTAGTTAAGTCAGTTAATTTAGTCAGCTGGCTAGCCAGCAGGCCAGCTGGTTAAATCAGTTAGTTAAGTCAGCTGTCCAGCCAGCTGTCTATCTAGGATGCTAGCTAGATAAGTCAGCGAGTTAAGACAGCTGGCCAGTCAGCTACTAGCTAGTTAAGTCAACTATTAATTAGTTGGCTAGCTAGCTGTCTAACTGTTTAAGTCAGCTAGTTAAGTCATCTGGACAGCCATCTGGCGAGCTACGTAGTTAGTTTGTCAAGTCATCTAGATAAGACAACTGGCTAGATAGGTAAAATAACTAGTAAGTCAGCTGGCTAGGTAGTTAAGTCAGTTAGTAAGTCAGCTGGCTAGCCATCTGCCTATCAGGGAAGCTATCTAGTTAAGTCAGCTGGTTAGCCAACTGACTTGTTAGTTAAGTCGCCTAGTTGAGTCAGTTTGCTGGCCAGCAGTTTAGCTAGGTAGTTAAGTAGTTAACTCGGCTGGCAAACCAGCAGACTATGTAGGTATGTATCCACTTAAGTCAATTGGTTAGCCTTTAGGCTATCTAGTTATGTCAGCTAGATAAGTCAACAGGCTAAACAGCTTTCTAGCTAGGTAGATAGCTAGTTAAGTCTGCTGGTTAGCCAGCTGGCTACATCCTTAAGTCAGCTAGATAAATCAGCAGGCTAGACTGCAGGATAGCTAGGCATATAGGCAATTAATTCAGGTGGCTAGAAAACTGGCCAGCTAGTTAAGTCAGCTACTTTAGTCAGCTGGCTATTCAGCTGCGTAGCTAGTTAAGTCAGTACATTAATTCAGTTTCCTAGTCAGCTGGCTAGCTTGTTAATAATCTATTTAAGTCAGATGGGCAGCCAGCTGGCTCGCTAGTTATTTCAGCTAGTTAAGTCAGCTGGCAAGCTATGAAACTAGCTAGTTAAGTCAGCTAGATATGTTAGTTAGCTAGCAATTTAAGTCAGCTAGTTAAGTCAGCTTGCTAACCAGCTTGCTAGCTAGGTAGCTAGCCAGTTATGTCAGCAGTCTATCAAGCTGCCTAGCTAGTTAAGTCACCTCGTTAAATCAGCTGACTAGCAGGCTGGCTAGGTAGGTAGCTTGCAAATTTAGTCAGCTGGCTAGATAGTTGGCTACCTAGATACGTGACCTAGTTAATTCAGCTGGATAGCCAGCTGGCTAGCTATGCAGCAAGCTAGTTAATCCAACTGGCTAGAAAGCAGGCCAGCTAGTTATGACAGCTTGGTAAGTCAGCTGGCTAGCAAGCTGGCTAGCTAGGTAGTGACCTAGTTAAGTCAGTTGGCTAGCCAGTTTGCTAGCTAATTACTCAGCTAGTTAAGTTAACTGGCTATCCAGGTGGCTATAGAGTTATAGAGCTAGTTAAGTTAGCTGGTTAGCCAGTTGGATAACTAGGTAAGTCAGCTAGCTTAGTCTCCTGGCTGGCCAGCTGCCTAGATCGATAATCAACTAGTTCAATCAGCTGGCTAACTAGCTAGCTAGGTAGTTAAGTCAACTCATTAAGTCTGTTGCCTAGCCAGCTCGCTAGCTAGTTAAAAAGCTAGTTAAGTCAGCTGGCTACACAAATGTCTATCTAGCTATTTCAGCTTGTTAAGTCAGCTGGCTAGCTATTTAACTAGTTAAGTCAGTTATTTGTCAGCTAGCTAGCTAGTTAAGTCAGCTGGTCAATTGGGCTAGCTAGTTAGATAGCTAGCTAGCTAGTTATTTCAGCTAGTATAGTCAGCTGGCTAGCTATGTAGCTCCTAGTTAAGTCAGCTCGCTAGCTAATTAAGTTAGTTAATTCACCTGGTTAGCCAGCTGCCTAACTGGGTAGCTAGCTAGTTAATTCTGCTGGTTAGAAAGCTGGCTATCTAGTTAAGTCCCCTAGTTAAGTTAGCTTGCTAGTCAGCTGGTTAGCTAGGTAGTCAGGTAGTTAAGTCAGCTGAAAAGCCAGTGGGATACATAGGTAGCTAGCTAGTTAAGTCAGTTGACTAGCCACATGGCTATCTAGTGATGTCAGCTAGTTAAGTCAGCTGACTAGCCAGCTGACTAACGACTTAAGTCAACTAGTTGAGTTAGCTGGCTAGCCAACTTGCTAGTTCGTTGTCAGCTAGTTAATTCAAGTGGCTTGGCATCTGGCTAGCTAGGCAGCTAGTGAGTTAAGTCAGATGGCTGGACAGCAGGCTAACTGGTTAAGTCAGTTGCTAAGTCAGTTGGCTACCCACCAGTCTAGGTATGTAGCTAGCTAATTAATTCAGCTAGCCATTTTTTAAATTCAACGAGTTAAGTGAGTTCTTAGTCATCTGGCTAGCTAGCTGGCTGACCTTTAAGCCACCTCGCTAGCTGGATTTCTATCTACTTAAGTCAGCTTGTTAAGTCAGCTGGTTTGCTGGCTGGTTAATCAGGTTGCTGGCAAGTTATGCCAGCTGGTTAGCAGGCTGGTCATGTAAATGGCCAACTTGTTAGCCGACTGACAAGCAGGGTGGCTGGCTAGTTAAGCTGGCTTGATATCTGAATGTCCAGACATCCAGCTGGTTATTCCAGCTGGCCAGAACACTTGCTAGCTGGAACACTAGCCAGCTGGCCAGAACACTTGCTAGCTAGGTAACTAGCTAGTTAAGTCAGCTAGCCAGAAATCTATCTAGTCACCTAGTTATGTCAGCTAGCTTGCCAGCTAGCTAGTTAAGTCAGGCAGCAAGTCAGCTAACTATTCAGCTAGCTAGTTAAGTTAGGTAGCTAGTCAGCTATCTAGTAAAGCCGGCTAGAAAGTCAGCTAGCTAGTCAGCTAAATAG
>NW_006979101.1:10135-14139 GCF_000164805.1 Carlito syrichta | reverse complement strand
ATTCGGCTAGCCACTTGATTAAACTAGAGGACTTAGCCAACTAGCCAGTTGGCTAGCCAGCTGACGCAGCTAGCTGACAAAACTAGATAGCCAACTGTGTAGCCAGCTGACTTAAGTAGCAGACATCACTAGTTGGACAGGTGGCTAAACAGCTGATTTAAATAGCTAGCTACCTACTTATCCTGCTAGCTTGCCAGTTGACATAACAACCAAGCTAACTAGCTAAACACCTGGCTAGCAAGCTGACTTAAATAGGTTAATTAACTAGCTAGCAAGCTGACTAGCCAGCTGACTTAACAAGCTAGCTCCCCAGCTAGTCAGCTGATTTTACTAGCTGAAATAACTATATAGCTACCTAGCTAGCTAACTACCTAGTTAGGCGACATAAATAGATTACTTACTTAGCGAGCTAGCTGATATAACTAGGTGACTTAACTAGTTATCTTCCTAGATAGCAAGCTGACTTAGCTAGCTGAAATAACTAGCTAGTCAGTTCTGCAGCCATCTGACTTAAATAGTTTTTTACTTAGCTAGTGAGCTGGCTAGCAAACTGACTTAACGTGGTGACTTAAATAGCTAGCCAGCTGGATAGCCAGCTTACTTACCTAGTTGATTTATGAGCTAGGCAGCTGGTCAGCCAGGTGACTATACTACCTGAATTTACTAGATATCCAGGTGGATAGCCAGCTGACTTAAATAGCTTTTTACCTCTCTAGCCAGATGACTTAACTACATAGCTACCCTGAAAGGCAGCTGGCTAGCCAGCTGACTTAACTGACTTAACTAGCTAGCCAGCTGACTTAACTAGCAGACTTAACTAGCTAGCTAACTAACTAGACAGCTGACTTATTTAGATGTTTTAACAAGTTAGTTACCTAGCTTACCAGCCGACTCAACTAGCTGACTTTACTAGCTAGCAGCGGGATTTCCAACTGAAGTAATGAGTTGACTTAACTAGCTAGCTACTAGTTAGACAGATGGATAGACAATTGAATTAAATAGCAGAATTAACCAGCTAGACAGTTGTCTAGCCAGCTGACTCAACTAGGTGACTGAATTTGTTAGCCAGCTGGCTAGCCAGCTGATTTAACTAGCTGGCATCAGTAGCTAACCAGGTGGCTAGCCATCTGACTTAATTAGTTAACTGCATACATATCCCTCATGCTAGCCAGCAGACTTAACTATCTAGCTATCTAGGTATCCAACTGGCTAGCAAGCTGACTTAATTAGGTGATCTTACTAGCTAGCCAACTGGCTAGCGAACTGATTTAATTAGGTCACTACCTAGATAGCCAGCTGGCTAGACAGCTGACTTAACTATCTGTTTAACAGGCTGGCCTGCTTTCTAGCCAGTTGAATTAGCTAGCTTGAAGCATAGGTAGCCATCTGGATATCTAGCTGAATTTACTAGGTGACATCTAACTAATCAGTTGTCTAGCCAGCAGAATAAATAGCAAGCTACTTGGCTAGTCAGCAGGCTAGTCAGCTGAATTAACTAGGTGACTTAACTATATATCCAGCTGGCTATACAGCTGGCATAACTAGCTAGCTACCTAGCTAGCAAGCTGGCTAACAAGCTGACTTAACTAGCTGAGCCAGTTGGCTAGCCATCTGACTTAATTGCCTAGCTATCTGGCTAGCCAGCAGGCTAGCCAGCTGACTTAACAGGCTGACTTAATGAAGTAGCCAGCTGGCTAGTCAACAGATTTAATTAGCTAGCTACCTAGCTAGATGGCTGGATAGCCAGCTGACTTAACTAGCTAACATAACTAGATGCTGGATTGCTAGCCAGCTGACATAACCAGCTGCCTACCTACATCTCCTGCTGGCTTGCCAGCTGACTTAACTACTAATTATCTAGCTAACTTGCTGGCCAGCTAGATGACTTAACTAGATGACTTAAATAGCTAGCCATCTGGCTAGCCAGCTGACTTAACCAGCTTACTAACTAGTTAGCATACTCATTATTTAACATGCTAGCTAGCTTTCTTAATTATCTGGTTTACTCAGCTGACAAGCTAGCTAGCTGACTCAACAAGGATACTTAACTCCTTAGCTAACTAGCTAGTTATCTGACTCATCTAGCTGACTTAACTCGTTAGTGAACTAGCTAGCTAGCCCACTCAACCATCTGACACAACCCGTTTGCTAACTAGCTAGCTAGCTGACTTAACCAGCTGACTCAACCCTTCAGTTAACTAGCTTACTACCTGACTCAACCTGCTGACTTAACCCATTAGGTAACTAGCAAGCTAGCTGTCTTAACCAGCTGACTATGTTAGAAATCTCACTTAACTAGCTGACTTACCTTGCTTACTTAACTACTTAGATAGCTTACTTAACTGGCTTACTTAACTAGATAACTAGCTGACAACTACCTGAATTAAAAAGACAGCTAACTATTTAACTAGCTGAATAACTAGATGACTTTACAAATTAGCAACTACTTCGGTAGAAGGCTTAAGTAGCTGTCTTACATAGTTAGCTAATTAGAGAGCTAGCTGACTTAATTAGGCCAGCTGTTCAAGTCAGCTAGTTAAGACACCAAGCTTGCCTATTTGCTAGGTAGGTAGCCTAGCATGTTAGGTGAGCTGGGAAGCCAGCTTGCTAGCTAAAGTCAGCTAGGTAAGTCAGCTGGCTAGCCAGGTTGTTAAATAGGTAGCCAGCTATTTAAGGCAGCTGTTTAGCCAGCTGACTTGCTGGTTAAGTCAGCTAGTTAAGACACCTGGCAACCACCAGGCTAGCTAGTTAAGTCAGTTCGATAAGCCAGTTGGCTATCCGACTGGTTAGCTAGTTAAAAAATTAATTATCTCAGATGGCTAGTCATATGGCTAGCTCGTTATTTCAGCTAGTTAAGTCAACTAGCTAGATATATGTCAGCTAGCCATGTCAGGTAACTAACAAGTTAAGTCACTAGTTAAGTCAGCTGGCTAGCTAGATAGCTAGATAGGTAGCTAGTTACTTAAGACAGCTAGCTATGCCAGCTGGCTAGCTAGGTAGCTAGCTGGTTAAGTCAGCTCGTTAAGTCAACTTGCCAGATTGTTAAGACAGTGAGTTAAGTCAGCTGGCTAGCCAGCTGTCTATCTAGGTAGCTAGTTAGTTAAGTCATCTGGCTAGCCTGTTAGCTAGCTAATTAAACAAACTAGTTAATTCAGCTTACCAGTCAGCTAGTTTTCTAGGTAGCTAGGTATTCAAGTCAGCTGGCAAACCAGCGGGCTTTGTAGGTAGCTAGATAGTTAAGTCAGCTGGCTATCCAGCTGGCTAGCTAGTTATGTAACCTAGTTAAGTCAGCTGGCTTGACAGCTGGTTAGCTAGGTAGCTAGATTGTTATTTCAGTTGTTTAGCTCACTGGCTAGATAGTTAAGTCACCCAGTAAAGTCAGCTAACCTTTCAGCTCACTTGCCGGCTGACTAATTAAGTCAGCATACTGAACGGCTGCCTACCCAGCCAACTAGTAAAGACAGCTGACCAAACGGCCAACTAGTTGGCTAACTTGTCAGCCAACATGTTAGTTCAGCTAACTAGCTGGCTACCCAGCTGGCTAGGTATATAGCAAGCTACTTAATTCAGCTGACTAACAATCAGGACAGCTATGTATGTCAGCTAGTTATGTCAGGTGGCTTGACAGCAGACTATCTAGGTAGCGAGATAGTTAAGTCCATTGGCTAGCCAGCTGGATAGCTGAATAAGTCAGCTTGTTTATTCAGCTGGATAGTCACCTAGCTAGCTTGGTACAGAGCTAGTTAAGTCATCTAGTTGATTCGGCTGGCTAGATGGTTAAGTCAACTATTTAAGTCAGCTGGCTAGCCAGGAGGCTAGCTAGGTAGCAATCTTGTCAAGTCAGTGAATAGCAGGCGGGATAGTTAGTTAAGTGAGCTCATTAAATCAGTTGGCTTCCCAGCTGGCTAGCTAGGTAGCTAGATAGTTAAGTCAGCTGGCTAGCCAACTGGCTAGCTGGTTAAGATAGCTAGTTAATTCAACTGGCCAGACAGCTGGCTAATTAG
>NW_006979101.1:8838-9710 GCF_000164805.1 Carlito syrichta | reverse complement strand
AGCTAGTTAGGTAGGTGGCTAGCTAGTCAGCTAGCTAGTCAACTTGCTAGTCAGCTAACTAGTTTAGTCAGCTAGGTTTACAGCTAGCATGTCAGCTAGATCGTTGTCAGCTAGTCAGCTATATTGCCAACTGACTAGCTAGTTAAGTAACCTAGTTAAGTCAGCTGACTGGACAGCAGGCTAGCTAGGTAGCTAGCTAGTTATGTCAGCTGTCCAGCCAGCTTGCTAGCTACTTCAGTGAGCTAGTTAAGTCAGCTGGCTTGCCAGCTGACTAGCTAGGTAATGAACTAGTTAAGACAGTTGGCTAGCCAGCTGGTTAGCTATTTAAGTCAGCTATTTAATTCAGCTATTTAAACCTAACTAGCTAGTTAAGTCAGCTGGTTAGCCACTAGGCTAGCCAGTGTTGTCACCTATTATGTGTGCTGGCTAGACAGCTGGCTAACTAGTTAAGGCAGCTAGTTGTGTCTGCCAGCTAACCAGCTGGCTAGCTGGTTAAGTCAGCTAATTAATTCAATTGGCTAGCCAACTGACTAGCTAGGTCATTCGCTAATCTATTCAGCTGACTATTCAGCTGGTGACCTGGTTAAGTCAGCTCATTAAGTCAGCTGGTTAGCCACCTGGCTAGGTAGGTAGGTTGCTAATTAAGTCTGTCAGCAACCCACTTGGCCCCCTAGTTAAGTCAGAGAGATAAGTTAGCTGGCTAGACAGCAGGCTTGTCAAGTAGGTGGCCAGCTAGTTAAAATGGCTGGCTAGCAGGCTGACCATCAGGGTGGCTGACTAGTTAAGTGACTGTACAGTCAGCATGTTGCCTATTTAAGCTGGCTGGCTAGCTAGCTTGCCAGTCCACTAGCTGGCTTGCTGGCTTCCTAGCC
>NW_006979101.1:4953-8818 GCF_000164805.1 Carlito syrichta | reverse complement strand
TAGTTAATTCAGCTTGATAGCCAGCTGGCTAGCTATGTAGCAAGCTAGTTAATTCAACTGGCTAGACAGCAGGCCAGCTAGTTATGACAGTAAATCAGCTGGCTAACCAGCTGGCTAGCTAGGTAATGACCTTGTTAATACAGTTGTCTGACCATCTGGCTAGCTAATTAAGTCAGCTAGTTCAGAAAGCTGGCTGTCCACAAGGCTAGAGAGGTAGAGAGCTAGTTAAATCAGCTGGCTAGGCGGTTGGATAACTAGTAATGCCAGCTAGTGTAGTCACCTGGCTGGCCAGCTGCCTAGCTGGTTAATCAACTCATTGTCAGCTGGCTAACCAGCCAACTAGCTAGTTAAGTCACCTCATTTAGTCAGTTGGCTAGCCAGCTCGATAACTAGTTAAAAAGCTAGTTAATTCAGATGGCTAGACAGCAGTCTAGCTA
Source organism: Carlito syrichta (assembly GCF_000164805.1). NCBI lineage: Eukaryota > Metazoa > Chordata > Mammalia > Primates > Tarsiidae > Carlito > Carlito syrichta. Next base: position 8,381 of record NW_006979101.1, on the reverse strand, counting down.
GTTATTTCAGGTAATAAAGTCAGCTGGCTACCAAGCTAGCCAGTCAATTAAGTCAGCTAGCTAAGTTAGCCTGCTTGATAGCTAGCTAGCTAGGAAGCTAGCTAGTTATTTCAGCCAGTAAAGTCAGCTGTATTTCTAGGAAGCTAGCTAGCTAAGTCAGCTAGTTATGACAGTTGACTAGCTAGTTAAGTCAGCAGGTTAAGTCAGCTGGCTAGCCTACTGCCTAGCTGGCTAGCTATCTAGGTAAATCTGCGGACTTACCAGCTAGTTAGCTACTAAGTCACCTAGTTAACTCAGCTCACTACCCAGCTGGTTAGCTATGAAGTTAGGTAGTTAATCAACTGGCAAGCAAACAGGATACATAGGTATCTAGCTAGTTCAGTCAGCTGGCTAGGCACATGTCTCGTTAGTAATGTTTGCTAGTGAAATCAGCTGGCTACACAGCTGGCTAACTAGTTAAGTCAGCTAGTTGAGTGAGCTGGCTAGCCAGCTGGCTAGCAGGTTAAGTCAGTTAGTTAGTTCAAGTGGCTAGCCAACCGATCAGCTAGGTAGATAGCTAGTTAGGTCAGTAAGTTAAATTAGCTGATTCGCCTGCTGTCTAGCTAGGTGGATAGCTAGTTAAGCCAGCTGGCTAGCAGGATGGGTCTCTAGTTAAGACAGCTAGTTAAGTCAGTTGGTTAGCCAGCTGGCTAGCTAGGTGGCTGGCAAGTTAAGACGACTGATTAGTAGGCTGGTCTGCTAGGTGGCTAGCTAGTTAGGTAGGTGGCTAGCTAGTCAGCTAGCTAGTCAGCTTGCTAGTCAGCTAACTAGTTTAGTCAGCTAGGTTTACAGCTAGCATGTCAGCTAGATCGTTAAGTCAGCTAGTCAGCTATATTGCCAACTGACTAGCTAGTTAAGTAACCTAGTTAAGTCAGCTGGCTAGACAGCAGGCTAGCTAGGTAGCTAACTAGTTATGTCAGCTGTCCAGCCAGCTTGCTAGCTACTTCAGTGAGTTAGTTAAGTCAGCTGGCTTGCCAGCTGGCTAGCTAGGTAATGAACTAGTTAAGACAGTTGGCTAGCCAGCTGGTTAGCTATTTAAGTCAGCTATTTAATTCAGCTATTTAAACCTAACTAGCTAGTTAAGTCAGCTGGTTAGCCACCAGGCTAGCCAGTGTTGTCAGCTAGTTATGTGTGCTGACTAGACAGCTGGCTAACTAGTTAAGGCAGCTAGTTGAGTTTGCCAGCTAACCAGCTGGCTGGCTGGTTAAGTCAGCTAATTAATTCAGTTGGCTAGCCAACTGGCTAGCTAGGTCATTCGCTAATCTATTCAGCTGACTATTCAGCTGGTGACCTGGTTAAGTCAGCTCGTTAAGTCAGCTGGCTAGCCACCTGGCTAGGTAGGTAGGTTGCTAATTAAGTCAGCCAGCAACCCACATGGCCCCCTAGTTAAGTCAGAGAGATAAGTTAGCTGGCTAGACAGATGTCTAGCTAGGTGGCTAGCTAGTTAAGCTAGCTGTCTAGTCAGATGACTATCTAGTAAAGTCAGCTACTTCACTCATAGTTAGCCGGCTGGCTAGCTAGGTGGCTGGCAAGTTAAGCCGGCTGGTTAGCAGGCTTGTCAAGTATGTGGCCAACTAGTTAAGATGGCTGGCTAGCAGGCTGACCATCAGGGTGGCTGACTAGTTAAGTGACTGTACAGTCAGCATGTTGCCTATTTAAGCTGGCTGGCTAGCTAGCTGGCCAGTCCCCTAGCTGGCTTGCTGGCTTCCTAGCCAGCTAGCCAGTCAGGTAACTAGCTAGTTAAGCCAGATGACTAGCCATCTAGCCAAACATGCAGCAAGCTACTTAAGTCATCTGGCTAGCCAGCTATTCAGGCAACTTGCTAGTCAGCTAGTAAAGTCAGCTAGCTATACAACTAGCTAATTAAGTCAGCTATCAACTCAGCTATCTATTCAGCTAGCTAGTTAAGTCAGCTAGCTATACAACCTGCTAGTCAGCTAGCTAGCTGGTCAACTAGATAGGTAAGTCAGCTAGCCAGCTGACTAACCAGTTAGTTAGCTAGATAAGTCAGTTACATAAACAGCTAGATAGCTTGTTTGCTATCTAGTTATGTCAGATAGATAGCCAGCTAGCTAGTCAGCTAGCTAGTTAAGTCTGCTAGCAAATCAGCTAGTTATTTAGCTAACTAGTCGGCTATCAACTCAGCTAGCTGGTCATCTAACTAGTGTGCCCGTTCGCTTTCCATTAGGTCAGCTTACTAGTCGGCTCCCTCACCTGCCACCTGGTCAGCAAATTAGTCAGCTCGCTTGCCAGCTAACAAGTCAACTAACTTGTTGGCTCGCTCACAGACCAAGAGGTTAGCTAGATAGTCGTCTGGCTCACAAGCCTACTAGTCAAGTCAGCTCACCAGTTGGCTCATTCACCACCTGAGAAGTTAAGGCAGCTCACGCATCACATTACTCACTGGCCGACTAGTTAAGTTGGCTCACAGGTCAGCTCACTCACCGGCCGACTGGTTAAGTCCTCTGACCCTTCAGCTCACTCACCAGTCAACTAAAGTCAGCTGACCAGTCAGCTCACTCTCTGGCCGATTAGTTAAGTCAGCTGAAAGTCGGCTCACTCAGCGACCAACTAGTTAAGTCAGCTGACCTGTCGTCTCACTCACCTGATAATTAGTAAAGTCAGCTCACCTCTCAGCTCACTTGCCAGCCGACTAATTATTTCAGTAAACCAGTCGGTTGCCTAGCCGGCAAACTTGTAAAGTTGGCTAACCTATCGGCTGACTAGTCGGCTAATTTGTCAGCTGACAAGTTAGGCCAGCTAACTAGTCGGCCTACTAATCAGCTGACTAGTTAGTTCAGCCCACCATCCATCCAAATAGTTAACAGAGCTGACTAGTGGGCCAACTCATCAGCGAAAAAGTTGTCACCTGGCTAACTCGTTAAACATCTAGTTATGTCAGCTAGTTAAATCATTTACCAACTAGTTAAAACAGGTAGCTAACTCATTAACCAACTCGTTAAGTTGGGTAGCTATCTCGTTAGCCAACTAGTTAAGTCAGCTAGCTAAGTCAACTAGCTAACCAGCTAGCTAGCTAAGTCAGCTAGCTAAGTCAGCTAGCTCACTACTTTGCTAACTATTTAAGTCAGGTACATAATTCTGTTAATTAACTAGTTAGCTAATTAGTTAAATCAACTAGTTATTCAGCTAGTTAAATAGTTAGCTAACTAATTCATGTAGTTAATTCAACTAGCTAACTAGTTAAGTCAGCCAGTTGTCAGCTACCTAAGTAGTTAAGTCACCTACCTAATTCAGCTAGTTAAGTCAGCCTTCTAATTAAGTCACCTGGTTAAGACAGCTAGCTAGCTAGTTAGCTAATGGGGTTAGGTCGGGTAGGTTGAATTAGTGAACTAACGGGTTAAGTCAGCTGGTTTGAGTCAGCTAGCTAG
>NW_006979101.1:4163-4933 GCF_000164805.1 Carlito syrichta | reverse complement strand
TCATCAGTTGGCTCATTCACCACCTGAGAAGTTAAGGCAGCTCACGCATCACATTACTCACTGGCCGACTAGTTAAGTTGGCTCACAGGTCAGCTCACTCGCCGGCTGACTGGTTAAGTACTCTGACTCTTCAGCTCACTCACCAGTCAACTAAAGTCAGCTGATCAGTCAGCTCACTCTCCGGCCTAATTTAGACACTTAGTTAAGTCAGCTGGCTAGTCAGCTGCCTATCAGGGTAGCTATCTATTGAAGTCAGCTGGCTACCCAGCTGGCTAGCTAGTTAAGTCACCTAGTTAAGTCAGTTCACTGGCCAGCAAGTTAGCTAGGTAATTATGTAGTTAAGTCAGTTTGCAATCCAGCAGGCTTTGTTGGTTGGTAGCTACTTAAGTCAGCTGTCTAGCCTTTATGCTATCTAGTTATGTCAGCTAGTTAAATCAACTAGCTATCCAGCTGTTGATCTTGGTGAATAGGTAGTTAAGTCTGCCTCCTAGCCAGCTGGCTACATCTTTAAGTTAGCTAATTAAATCAGCTGGCTAGGCTGCTGGCTGGTTAGGTAGCTAGGCAATTAAGTCAAGTGGTAGACAGATGACCAGTTAGTTAATTCAACTACTATAGTCAGCTGACTAAGCAGCTGGTTATCTAGTAAGCACATTAATCCAGTTGTCTAGCCAGCTGGCTAGTTAGTTATAAATCTATTTACGTCAGATGGGCAGCCAGCCGTCTCACTAGTTCTTTCAGCTAGTTAAGTCAGCTGGCAAGCTAGGAAGCTA
>NW_006979101.1:2822-4143 GCF_000164805.1 Carlito syrichta | reverse complement strand
CAGCTGGCTAGCTAGTTAAGTCAGCTTGTTAAACCAGTTGGCTATCCAGCTGGTTAGTTAATTAAAATGTTAGTTAATTCAGATGGCTATCCATTATGCTAGCTAGTTATTTCAGCTAGTTAATTCAGCTGGCTAGATAGGAAGCTAGCTATATAAGTCAGCTAGTTATATCAGCTAGCTAGCTAGTTAAGTCAGCCAGCTAAGTCAGCTGGCTAGCTAGATAGCTAGTTAGGTAGCTAGCTAGTTAAGCCAGATAGTTAAGCCAGCTGGCTAACTAGGTAGCTAGCTGGTTAAGTCAGCTTAAGTCAGCTTGCTAGCTAGTTATTTCAGCGAGCTAAGTCAGCTGGTTAGCAAGTTGCCTAGCTGGATAGCTATTTATGTCAACTGGCTTGCCAGTTAACCAGCTTGTTAAGTAGCCTAGTTAAGTCAGCTCACCAGCCAGCTGGTTAGGCAAGGGTCTAGGTAGTTAAGTCAGCTGGCAAGCCAGCGGGCTAAGTTGGTAGTTAGCTAGTTAACTCAGCTATCTATCCAGCTGGCTAGCTAGGTAGATAGGCAGTTAGGTCAACCTGCTAGCCAGCTGGCTAGCTACTTAATTCACCTAGTTAAGTCAGCTGGCTAGACAGCCAGCTAGCAGGGTAGCTGGATAGTTAAGTCAGCAGTCTTGCCTGCTGGATAGCTAGTAAAGCCACCTAGTTAATTCAGCTGGATATCCAGTTGGCTACCTATGTAGCTTGTTACTTAAATCAGCTGGCTTGTCAGCTGGCTAGCTAGTTAAGTCACCTAGTTAAGTCATCTGCCTAGCCAGCTGGCTAGCTATATAGCAAGCTAGTTAATTCAGCTATCTGGCAAGAAGGTCAGCTATTTAATTCAGCTAGTTAAGTCAGTTGGCTAGCCAGCTGCCTAGCTAGGTAGCGAGCTTTTTTAGTCAGTTGGCTAGCCAGCTGGCTAGCTAATTAAGTCAGTTACTTAAGTCTGTTGACTAGCCTGCTAGCTAGCTAGGTAAAGAGCTAGTCAAGTTAGCTGGGTAGCCAGCTGGCTAACTAGTTAAGTCTGTTAGTAGTGCCAGCTGGCTAGCTGGTTAAGTTAACTAGTTAAGTCAGCTGGCTAGTCCACTGGATAACTAGGTACCAAGCTAGTTAATACAGCTGGCTAGCCAGCTGGCTAGTTATTTGTCAGCTAGTTATTTCATCTGGTTTCCTGCTGGCTAGCTAGAAAGCTAGCTAGTTAAGTCAATTGGGTAGTCAGCTAGCTATCTAGTTGTCTTCTAGTTGTGCGATTTGGCTAGCTGGTTAAGTCAACTAGTTAAGTCAGCTGCCTAGCC
>NW_006979101.1:1999-2802 GCF_000164805.1 Carlito syrichta | reverse complement strand
CGCACCTAGCCATCCAGCTTTCTAGTTAGGTAGCTAGCTACTTAAGTCATCTAGTTAAGTCAGATGGCTAGCTAGGTAGCTAGCTAGGTAAGTCAGCTAGTTAATTAAGCTGTCTGCCTAGTTTAGACACTTAGTTAAGTCAGCTGGCTAGTCAGCTGCCTATCAAGGTAGCTATCTAGTGAAGTCAGCTGGCTACCCAGCTGGCTAGCTAGTTAAGTCACCTAGTTAAGTCAGTTCACTGGCCAGCAAGTTAGCTAGGTAATTATGTAGTTAAGTCAGTTTGCAATCCAGCAGGCTTTGTTGGTTGGTAGCTACTTAAGTCAGCTGTCTAGCCTTTATGCTATCTAGTTATGTCAGCTAGTTAAATCAACTGGCTATCCAGCTGTCGATCTAGGTGAATAGGTAGTTAAGTCTGCTGGCTAGCCAGCTGGCTACATCTTTAAGTTAGCTAATTAAATCAGCTGGCTAGGCTGCTGGCTAGTTAGGTAGCTAGGCAATTAAGTCAAGTGGTAGACAGATGACCAGTTAGTTAATTCAGCTACTATAGTCAGCTGACTAACCAGCTGGTTATCTAGTAAGCACGTTAATCCAGTTGTCTAGCCAGCTGGCTAGTTAGTTATAAATCTATTTACGTCAGATGGGCAGCCAGCCATCTCACTAGTTCTTTCAGCTAGTTAAGTCAGCTGGCAAGCTAGGAAGCTAGCTAGTTAAGTCAGCTAGATATGTCAGCTAGCTACCTAATTAAGCCAGTTAGTTAAGCCAGCTAGCTAGCCAACTTGCTAGCTAGCTAGTTAGGTCAGTTG
>NW_006979101.1:0-1979 GCF_000164805.1 Carlito syrichta | reverse complement strand
TAACCCATTGGCTAGCAACTCAGCTAGCTGTTGAGCTAAGTAGTGGGCTCCATCACTTTCAATCAGGTCAGCTATCTAGTTAGCTCGTTCGTCTGCTAGCAGGTAAGCAAACTACTTGGCATGCTTGCCAGCAAACAGGTCATCTAACTTATCTCCTCGCTCACCGGCCAACAAGTCAGCTAAGTGTTCAGCTTGCTCACCAGCAAACTAGTTTAGTAAGCTCGCCAGTAGTCTCCCTCAGCAGCATAATAGTTATGGCAGCGCATGTGTCAGCTCACTCGTCGGCCAAATACTTAATTCAGCTGATCAGTCTGCTCACACACCTGCCAACTAGTTAAGTAAGCTCAACTGTCAGATCCCATGTCTGCTGACTAGTTAAGTCAACTAACCCATCGGCCTACTGGCCAGCCAACTTCTTAAGTCAGGTAACCAATAGGCCAACTAGTGGGCCAACTTGGCAGCCAAAAATTTAGGTCAGCTAAATATTCGGCCGACTAGTTGGGTCAGTTAACTATTCGACCAAGTAGCCAGCCGAATAATTAGGTCAGAAAACTAGCCAGCCAAATACTTAACCAAGCTAACTATGGGGCGAAATCCTCAGCCAACAAGTTACCAAAGCTAAATTGTCAGCCGATTAGTCGGCCAACATGTTAAGCCAGCTAACAGGGCGGCCGAGAAGGCAGCCAACGTGTTAACCCAGCTAACTAGTCAGCCGACTCATCAGACAAGAAAAGTCACCTAGCTAACTCGTTAACCAACTATCTAAATCAGACATTTTCTCCTTAACCAACTAGTTAAAACAGTTATCTAACTCATTAATCAACTTGTTAATTCAGGTAGCTATCTCATAAGCTCACTAGTTATGTCAGTTATCCAAGTGAGCTAGCTAACTAGCTAGTTAGGGTAATTCAGCTAGCTAAGTCATCTAACTCACTAGTTAGCTAATTATTTAAGTTGGATACTTAAGTCTGCTACCTAACTAGTTTGCTAATTAGTTAAGTCACCTCGTTATTCAGCTAGTTATATAGTTAGCTAACTATTTAATTCAGGTAGTTAAGTCAGCTAGCTAACGAGGTAAGCCACTCAGTTAAGTCAGCTAGCCAAGTAATTAAGTCAGCTAGCTGTCAGCTAGTTAAGTCAGCTTTCTAATTTAGACAGCTGGTTAACACAGCTAGCTAGCTATTTAGTGAAATGTTTAAGTCAGCAGGTTGAGTCAGGTTGTTAGCTAGTTAACTAACGGTTAAGTCAGATGGTTGAGTCAGCTAGATAGCTAGTTAGCAAATGGGTTGGGTCAGCTGGTTGAGTAGTATATATAGCTAGTTAGCTAACGAGTTAAGTCATCTGGATGGTTAGCTAGCTAGAGATATCTAACGAGTTAACTCAGCTGGATGAGTCAGCTAGCCAGCTCATTAGCTAACGAGATAAGACAGATGATAAAGTCACCTAGCTAGCACGTTAGATAACAATTAAGCTAACTAGTTAACTAGCTGGTTAAGTCAGCTAGCTAGCAAGGAAGCTTACAATTTAGGTCAGCTTGTTAGCTAGGTAGCTAGCTAGTTAGCTTACCATTTAAGTCAGCTGGCTAACTAGATAGCCAGCTAGTTAGATAGCTAAGTCAGTCAGCTAGCTAAGTAACTGCTAGTTAACTCAGCTACTTTAGTCAGTTTCCTAGCAAGAAAACTGGCTTGCTAGGTAGCAAGCTAGTTAAGTCTGTTGGCTAGTCAGCTGGCTAGCTGATTAATTCATCTAGTAAAGATAGACGACTAGCCAACTGGCTGGGTAGGTAGATAGCTTGTAATATCATTTAGATGGCTACCTGGCTAGCTAGTGATGTTAACGAGTTAAGTCAGCTAGCTAGACAACTGGCTAACAGGTTAAGTCAGCTAGTTTAGTAACCTGTCTAGCCAGCTGGTTAGGTAGGTAGCTAGCGATGCAAGTTAGCTTGATAGCCAGCAGAAGAGTTGTTCAAGTCAGCTAGT
>NW_006979100.1:0-876 GCF_000164805.1 Carlito syrichta | reverse complement strand
ATCTAGCTGTCTATCAAGCTGACTTAACTAGCAAGAAAACTGGCTAGTTAGCTGACTAGTCGACTTAAGTATCTAGCTGATCAGTTAGCTGACTAGATAGCTGGCTTTAGTAGCTAGCTGACAAGTAACCTGACTACCTAGCTGACTTAACTAGCTAGCTGAATAGTTACCTGACTTGCAAGATGACTTAACTAGTTAGCTGGTTAGTTAGCTGACTTAACTAGCTGACTAGCTAGTTGGCTTGCTAGCTGGCTAGCGTGCTGCCTTAACTAGCTAGCTACTTGGTTATCTAGATGGCTAGCCAGCTGACTTAACTAGATAACTACCTGACTGACTAGTTGGCTAGGCAGCCAGTTAGCTAGCTAGAGGGTTTGCCAGCTGGCTAGCTACCTGAATTAAATAGCCAGCCAGCTGCCTGGACAGTCTGATAGCCAGCTGGCTTAAGAAGCCAGCCACGCTGCTGTTCAGAGTAGCCAGCAGGCTTAACTAGATGGCCACCTACCTAACCAGCCTGTCTAGCAGCCGTCTTAACTTGCCAGCCACCTAGCTAGCCATCCAGCGAACCAGCTGTCTTAACTAGCTGATTTAAGTACATAGGCATCAGACTAGCCAGCTGGCTTAATTAGCAGGCCACCAAGGTAGCCAGCAGGCCACCAAGGTAGCCAGCTGGCTAGCCAGGTCTCCTAAATAGCTGCCTTAACTAGCTAGCCAGTGGGCTAGACAGCTGATTTAATTAGCTAGCTACATACCTAGACAGGGGGCTAGCCAGTTGACTTAACTAGCTCACATAACAACCTAGACATCTGGCTAACCAGCTGACTTAACTAGCTGGCTACCTAGCTAGTCAGATGGCTAGCCACTTGAGTTAGCTAGCTG
>NW_006979099.1:0-334 GCF_000164805.1 Carlito syrichta | reverse complement strand
GATTTATTGTAGAGATGAGGTCTCGCCGCCCAGGTGGGTCTCGAACCCACGGGCTCAGGCAATCCACTGACCTCAACCTCCCAAAGGCGCGGGATTACAGGCTGAGCCACTGAGCCTGGCTGAGAGTTTTTAAATCCTTGTGGGAGTTGTGTCCAGGTTAACTGGCCATTTCCCCCTTTTTCATGATCTGTTCATGCAAAGGCAAACAAGGGTTGGCTCTGCTTAACCAATGGGATGCTGAAGAAGTTGTCCTTAAGGTCCAGGACAGTGTATACCTGCCTCTCTGGAGTTAACCTGATGAGGAGGTATGGGGAGCCAGCCCCCCAAAAGAGAT
>NW_006979098.1:0-321 GCF_000164805.1 Carlito syrichta | reverse complement strand
GCAGTAGCCAAAAATACTCTTACTCAGGTATTTAGTGTCCTTTCTGCATATGAGGAAACACCAGATCTGCAAGAAACATGCTGGGAGACAAAATCTTCACTGCGTATTTGTGGGCGTCAATCTTAATTCTTTTTTTCTTATTTTATTTTGTTTAAAGATACAATTCAGGATTAGGTAATGGCTTCAATCTTTAGTGTGACACACTAAGCCCACATTTTCTCTTTCAACACTGTTGCATTTCTTGTACAGTACATTTTTATACTTGTTTTACTCTATTTTTGAATTTCTGGTCCCATTTTTTACCTATTTATAAATCAACAC
>NW_006979097.1:0-563 GCF_000164805.1 Carlito syrichta | reverse complement strand
CCTCATTAAATACATCCTGCTTCGAAACTCTGATTCTTTTTAGAACTTTCCAAGATGCTCTTTAGATTTTTTGGATTGAGGAGTCATGTAACCCAGATTCCTTATTTTTAGCAACAGCCATCCAGTTACCTGTATATGAGTACTCCTGTTCACAGATACATGCGTTGAAAGTTTCATTCTTGTTTAGATCTTAGGAAGACGCCGTATACATTTTTGGAGATTGAGAAAGCAAGTCACCCACATTCCTTATTCTTTCTTAGGAAAAAACAGTGCATTTGTCTGTATATGAGAATTTCATTTCCCTAGTTTATGCTTCAAAAACCCAAATTCGTGGTTTGCTCTTAGCAAGACACCCTGAAGTTTTTACTGGGATAGAGGACACGTGTAAACCAGATTCCTTATACTCCATTAACAATAGACAGTTCAGTTTCCTGTATATGAGAACTCCCATTATCCAGATTCCTACTCCCAAAACCTGAATTGTGCTTATCTCTTAGCAATATGCTCTGTAGGTTTTTGTCATGGACGACTCATGTAAGCAAGATTCCTTATTCTTCCATAGC
>NW_006979096.1:0-942 GCF_000164805.1 Carlito syrichta | reverse complement strand
TGTGATACTACTTGCCCCATTAGTGCCATCTGGTACTTCTTGCCTTATTAGTACCGTCGGATACGACTTGCCTTATTAGTACCGTCTGATACTACTTGCCTTATTATCGCCTTGTGATACTACTTACCTTAATAGTGCCGTCTGATATTCCTTTAGCTTTTAGTGCCCTCTGATACTCCTTGACTTATTAGTGCCATCGGATACCACTTTCCTTCTTAGTGCCGTATGATATTTCTTCCCTTCTTACTGCCGGCAGATATTACTTGCCTTCTTTGTGTCGTCTGATACAACTTGCCTTCTTAGTTCCGTTTGATACTACTTGCCTTCTTAGTGTCATCTGATTATACTTGCCTTCTTTTTGTCATCTGATACTACATGCATTTTTATTGTCGTTTGATACTACTTAGCTTGCTAGTGCCCTCTGTTATTCCTTGCCTTTTAATGTCATTTGATACTTCTTGCCTTGTTAGTGCCGTCTGATACTCCTTGCCTTGTTAGTGCCATCTGATACTCCTTGCCTTGTTAGTGCCATCTGATACTCCTTCCCGTATTACTGCCGTCTGATACTCCTTGCCTTATAGTGGCGTCTGATACTCCTTTCCTTATTAGTGCCGTCTGATATTACTTGACTTATTAGTGCCGTCTGATGCAGAAGCCTTATTTTTGCCATCTGATACTATTTACCTTATTAGTGCCGTATGATACTACTTGCCTTATTAGTGTCATCAGATACTACTTGAGTCATTGGTGCCATTAGACTCTCCATGCCTTATTAGAGCCATCTGATACTCCTATCCTTATTAGTGCCATTTGATACTACTTGCCGTCTTAGTGCTGTTTGATACTACATGCCTTATTAGTGCCATCTGATAGTTCTTGCCTTATTAGGGCCGTCTGATACTGCATGCCTTATTAGTGCTGTCTGATACCACTGCCTTATTA
>NW_006979095.1:0-11012 GCF_000164805.1 Carlito syrichta | reverse complement strand
TCCCAGTGAGAAGCCCTCATTTGTGATGTGTGCCCCAGAGTCTGGACCTCCTCTACAATGCATAACCCCTCTTTATAAATGGGGCCCCACTGTCTTAACCTCCTCTGGATTGGGTTCCGCAGTTACAAGCATTCCTCTTTGATAGGTTTCCCAGTGAATGGTTCTCTTCTGTAATTGGCACCCTAGTGACTGACCTTCATATATGATGGGTGTCCCAGTTATTAGCCTTTCTCTTTGATAAGTGTCACAATAAATGGTTCTCTAAGATTGGTTCCCCAGTGACAAGCTTTCCTCTAAGATTGCTGCTCCAGTGTTTGGGTCTGCTACATAATGTATGCATCAGTGACTGGCCCTCCTCCATTTTGGGTGCCCCAGTGATTTTGCCTCCTCAGTGATTTGTGCCCCAGTGACTGGCACTTTTCCTAAATGGGTGCCTTTCTGTCTATCCCATCTCTGTCATGGGTGAGTCAGTAAATGGGCTTATATCATAATGAGTGGCCCTAATGGCATGTCCTCCTCCTTGATGGGTGCCTCCGTGACTGACACTCCTCTGTAATTTTTGTCACAGAGACTCACTGTCCTCTGTGGTGGATGGATGCCACAGTGACAGAGCTTATTTGATAATGGCTGTTTAAGAGATTGGTCCCGCCTGGTGCCCCAGTGACAAGACCTCCTCTGTGATAGGTGCTACACTGACTTTTCATTCTCTGGGTTGGCTGCCTCTGTTGTTGGCCCTCCTCTGGGTTCATAGACCAGGTCTAAGCCCTTCCTAATGTATGAATCAGTGACTGACCCTCCTTTATTATGGGTGCCTTATTGACTGACACTCCTTTGGGGTGTGTGCCTCAGTGACTGGCTCTCTTTTGTAATGTGTGCCCCAGTGAATTGCTGTTCTCTGTGATGCATACCCCAAAGACTGGCCCACCTCTTTTATGACTGTCCCAGTGACTTGCTGTACTCTGATGGATGCCACTGTGAGGAGCCTTATTCTGTTGTGGGTGCCCTGTGCCCATCCCTCTATAATATGTTCTCCAGGCCCTGGAACTGCTCTGTGATGGTTGTCCCCATGACAGACCCTGATCTGTGATCAGTGCTTCAGTGACATTCCCTCATCCACAGTGACTGGCTCTCCACTATGATTTGTTTCTCAGTTTCTGGTTCTCCTCTGTGATGTGTGTCCCACTGACTCTACCTCCTCTGTGATTGGTGCCCCAGTTACTGACCCTAATCAATAATGGATGCCTGAGTTACTAGGCCTCCTCTGATAGGTGCTCCTGTTTTTGGCCTCCTTAATAATTGGTGCCCTAGTGACTAGCTCTCCTCTGTCATGGGTGTTCCAGTAACTGGGACTCCTACAAAATTGGTTTCCCAGTAATTAGTGCTTTTATGTGATTGGTGTCCCAGTGAATTACCCTCCTCTCTGGTAGATGCTTCTGTGACTGGTCCTTCCCATAATGGGTGCCCCAGTGACAGATCTTCCATTATGGGTACCCCAGTGAATGGGCCTCATCTATGATGGGTGACCCCTAATGAGTGTACCAATGACAGGTACTTCTCTGGGATGGGAGCCTCAGTGTCTCACCCTCTTCTGTAATACCTGCCCCAATTACTGTCTCTCCTCTGTGTTAGTTGAACCAGTAACAAAACTTTTACTCTGATGGGTGCCAGAGTAAAAGGCTTCTGATGACTGAAACTCCTGTATAATTGGTGACCCATGACTGGAACTCCTCAGTGGTTGATGTCCTGCTCTGCAATTAGTAACCCAGTTTCTGTCTCTTTTTTATGATTGATGACTCAGTGACTGGCCCTGCTCCATAATGATTGCCCTAATGACTAGTTCTCTTCTATAACCAACTTTCCTCTAAGATGCAAATTCCAATGACTGAATTTCTTCTGTGATGGGTGCCCTAGTTACTATTCCTCAACCAAATGAGTGCCTCACTGTCTAGCCCTCTTCTGGAATGGATAGCTCAGTGAATGGTCCTCCTCTGAAATGGTTGCCTCAGTGAATGACTCTCCTCTGTGATGGTACCCCAGTGACTGGTCCTTCTTTGTTATGGGTGGCCCTGTAACTAGTTCTCTTCTGTGATGGGTTCCTGGTGAATGACTCTCTTTTGTGATGGTTGTTGCCATTACTGACTTTCTTCTGTGACGATTCCTCAATGACTAGTCTTCTGGCATGGCTGCCCAAGTGCCTGGTACTACTTTGGGTTCAGTGATCCAGTGGCTGGCCTGCTTTTTGTTTGGTACCCCAGAGATTGACCCTCCTTCAAAATTGTTGTGCTGATGACAGCCATCTTCTATCATGGGTGCTCCAGCGACTGGCTTTACTCTGGGATGCTTGTCCCTATAAATGGTCCTCCTGTGTGATGGGTGCCCCAGTGCTGAAACTACTCTATGAAAGATAGCTCAGTGACTGGCCATATTCCTGGATCAACGTCCCTGTGATTTGATCTCATTCTTGTGGTTTCCCCATTGACTGGCCCTCCTTGAGGATGAGTGACTTAGTGACTGGCCTTCTTCTGGGATGTATGCCTCATTGACTGGACTTCCTTAGAGATGTGATGGCTGCTTCAGTGACTGGCTCTCTTCTGTAATAGTACCCCAGTGACTGGTCCTCCTTTGTGATAGGTGATCCAATGATTACTCTTTCTCTGTGATGAGTGCTCCAGTGATTGGGTCTCCTCTGTAGTGTTAATTCCAGGAACTGGCACTCCTCTACAATGGGTGTTCCACTAACTAGCGTTGTCTATGATGGATGCCCAATTACTCATCACCCCTATAATGATTACCCCATGACTGGAACCCCTCTGTGATGCGTGCCCCAGTGACTGAACATCCTCGGCAATCTGTGCCTCAGTGACAGTCCCTCCTTTGTGATTAGTGCCCTTGTGACTGACCCTCCCCCATAATGAGCGTCCTAGTGACTAACCCTCCTCTGTGATGAGTGTTCTAGTGACTGTCTCTCCTCTGTGATAGATGCCACTGTGAATGTACTTCCTCTATAATTGGTGTTCAGGTGACTGGTCCTCCTCTGTGATGGGTGCTCCAGTGACTACAACGTCTCTGGGAAATATGCCCAAGTAACTGTTCCTCATCTTTTATGGGTGTCCCTGTTTTCCCGCTGACTGCATCTCATATATAATCTGTGCTCCAATGACTAACGCTTCTCAATTATGATTGCCATGATGACTGGGCCTTCTCAGTGATTGGTGACCCAGTGACTTGCCCTCCTCCTAGTGACTAACTCTCTTCTGTGTTGTATCCCCCAGTAACTAATCATCCTCCATAATGGGTGTCTTAGTGACAGATTCCTCTCTGTGATGACTGTCCCAGTGACTGATCCTCCTCAGTCTTGGTGACGCATTGACTAGCCTTACTCTGTGATGATTATCTCAGTGACTGGACCTCCACTGTAATGAATGCCCCAGTTACTGACCCTCATCTTTTATTTGTGTCCCAATGATTACTCTCCTCCACAATAGGTTACCTCCTCTATATTAGGTCCCCCTGTGACTGGCCCTCCTATATGATGAATGCACCAGTCACTGGCTTCTTCTGATACTGATGCACCAGTAAATGACTCTTCTCTGTTATGGATGCCTTAGTGAAGTACCCTTCTCTGAGATGGGTGCCTCAGAGACTGGAGTTTGTGATGTGTGCCTCAGTTACAGTGTCTCCTCTGTGATGGGTACCCCAGTGACTCACCCATCTCTGGAATGGGTGACTTAGTGACTGGTTCTTCTCCGGAATGGGTGCCACAGTGACTTGCCCCTCTCTGCAATATGTGCCCCAGGGACCGGCCTTCTTTCTAATGGGTGTCCCAGTGACTGGCCTTCTACTGAATGAATTTCTCAGTGAATAGTCCTCTTCTGTGATGAGTACCTCAGTGACTGACTTTCCTCTGTGATAGTGACACAGTGACTGGTTCCTCCACAATGATGGGTGCCCCTGTTACTGGCCTTCACCTTTGATGGTTGTATCAGTGATTGACTGTCTTCTGTGATATGTACCTCAGTTCCAGGTTCTTGCACTCTTCTGTAATGTGTGCCTCATGAATAGCACTCTTCTGTGGTGGTTACTCGAGTGACTGACCCTCCTTTGTTATTGGTCCAGTGACTGACCCTACTCCATAATCAGTGTGCTTGTGACTATCTCTCTTCTAACACGGGTATTCCAATGCCTAGCATTCTTCAGTGATGAATGTCCAAATGACTGTTTCTCCACTGTGATGGATGTCGCACTGACTGGACCTCCTCTGGGATAGTATCCTGTGTCACTAGCCCAACACTGTGAAGGGGATACTAGTGACTGGCCCACCATTGTGATCAGTGCCTTAGTCACTGAACCTCCTCCATAATGTGTGCCCTACTGACTAGTCCTCTTCTATCATGGGTACTACAAAGATTGGCTCTCATCTGTGATACATATTCCAGTGACTGACACTTCTCTGTGATTGGTGTCCTAGTGACTTTTTCTCCTCTCTTTTTGCTGCCCCAGTGATTAGACCTCATCTGTGATTTGTGTTGCAGTGGCTGGGTCTCTTCCATAATGTGTTCCCCATTGAGTGGCCCACTTATACTATAGATGACCTAGTAACAGGGCCTCCTTGATTGATGCCCCAGTGACTGGCCTTCCTCCATACTAGGTGTCCCAATTAGTAACCCTTCCTTGTTAATAGCGTTACAGTGACTCTTCCTCCTCCATAATAGGGGACCCAAGAAGAGGACTTCCTATGTGTTTGGTACCAGAATGACTAACCCTCCATTGGATTGCTGCTCCAAAGTATCACTTTTCTGAGCTGGGTATCCTAGTAACTGGTCGTCCTCAATAATGGGTGCTCAGTGATTACCCTCCTCTGTAATAGATGCACCAGTGACTGGATCTGCTTTGCAATGCGTGTCCCAGTGATTGGCTCTCTCCTGTAATGTGTACTCCAGTGACTGCTTTACCTCTGTGATGGTTGTACCAGTGACTGATTCTCCTCTGTGATGGGCACCATAGTGAATAACCTTCTGTGATGTTCGCTCCAGTGACTGGCCATCCTCCACCTTATGTTCCCTAGTTAATAACATTCCTTTGTGATGTGTTCCACCAGTGATTGGTCTTCCTCTGTGATGGGTGTCCCAGTGACTGGTTATCTTCTGTGCCCAATGATTAGCTTTCTTCTGTGATGGTTTCCCTACTTACTGGCCCTCCTACAAATACATGCCCAAGTGACTGGAACTCCCCTGCGATAGGAGTCAAATTGACTCATTATCCTCCTTAATGGGTGCATCAGTGAGTATTCCACCTGTGTGAAGTGTTTCCCAGTGAATGACTCCCTTCAAAATGGTTGCTTCACTGACTCACTTTCTTCTGTGATGGGCACTCTAGTCATTGGCCCATCTCCATGATGAGTCCTCTACTCTGATTTTTTCCCAGTGACTCGACCTCCTCCATGATGGCTGCCCCAGTGATGAGCCCTTTTCTGTGATGAGTGCCACATTGTCTGGCCCTCTTCTGTGATAGCTGCCCCTGTGACTGACTGTCTTCTGTGATGAGTTCACCAGTGACTATGCCTAATCTGTGAGGTGTTCTTCATAAAGGATTCCCTCAAAAACTGGGCTTTCTCTGTAATTTGTTTCCCCAGTGACTGGCCATCCTTTGTGATATGTACCTCAGGGACAAGTCTTCTTCTGTGATGAGTAACCTAGTAACTAGACCTCCACCAAAATGTGTGCCACAGTGAATACCCTTCCTCTGTGAGAGGAGCACTAATTCTTATGTTTCCTCCATAATAGGTTCCACAGTTTCTGATCTTTCCAATAATGGGTGCCCCAGTGACTGACTCTACTCTGTAATTGGTTTTCCTATTAATTGGCTTTCCAGTGACTGGGCCTTCTCTGTAATAAAGGCTCCATTGGCTGGGTGTTTTCTTTGATTGGTGCCCCCAGTGACTGGCCCTCTTCCAAATTGGGTTCCCCAGTGAACGGCCCTCTTCTGTCATGGGTGTTCCAGTTACTGGACCTCTTCCATATTTGGTGAGTCAATTACTAGCCCTTCTTGTCATAAGTTCCCCAGTGACAGGCTTTCCTATGTGCTAGGTGCCCCAATGTTAGCCTGCTGTGAAAAATGACTCAGTGATTGATCCCCCTCTTTGATAGCCCCAATGCTAGCCTGCTGTGAAAAATGACTCAGTGATTGATCCCCCTCTTTGATGGGTGATCCACTGAGTAGTTTTCTCTGTGAATGCTATCCCGGTGACTGGTTCTTTTAAATAATGGTTGCTCCAGTGATGTGCCCTCCTGCATTATAGTTGGCACAATTACTGGGTCTTCACAGTGATTGGTGTATCAAGTACTTGTCATCAACCAATATGCTCGCCAACCTTTGTGATGGATATACCTGTAACTGGGCTTCCTCCATAATGAATGCCTCAATAACTAGTCCCTCTCAGTGATGGGTGCCTCAGTTTCAAAACCTCTTCCATAATGGGTGCCACAATGACAGGATATCCTCTGTGATGGGTGTCTCAGGAATTGGACCTCCTCCCTAATGGGTTCTCCATTGTTAGGGCCTCCTCCTTGATTGGTGCTTAGTGACTCACCCTGTTGCAAATTAGGTGCCTTAATGTCTGGCCCTTATCTGTTCAGGGTGACACAGTTACTACCCATCTTCTTTGATGTGTGCCCCCAGTTAGTAGAACTTATCTGTGAGGAGTTCCCCTGTGCCTGGCCCACTTCCATGAATAGTTACTGTCCCTCTTCTATAATGGCCCCAGTTACTGTCCCTCTTCTATAATGGGTGTTATATTGACTGCCACTCTTCTCTGATAGCTGTCACAGCGACTGACCCTCCACCATAATGATAGCCCCAGTGACTAGCCATCCACTGTGGAAGTTTGTCCCAATGACTGACCCTCCACTGTTATGTGTGCCACAGTGACTGGCCCTCTCTGTGTTGTATGTCCCAATGATTAGTTCTCATCTATAACTTAACTGCCTCTGTGTTGTGTGCTACATTTATTGAACCTCCTCTATCATAAGTGCCCTAGTAAATGCCCCTCCTCTGTGATGGGTGCCTCAGTGTCTGACCCTCTTCTGTGAAGTGTTCCTGAGTGACTGGCCCTCTTCTGTCATGGCCATAATAGTGCACTGGCCCTTGTCTTTGATGGATGCTGCAGTTATGACACCTCCTGTGTTGGGTGGCCAGTGACTGACTCTCATTCATAATCGGTGTCCCAGTGTCTATCCCTCTTCTGTGATGTGCTCCACAGTGACAAATTCTCTTCTATGATGCAAGTCTATGTGACTAACCCTTCTCTCTGATGTGTGCCTTTTTGACAGGCACTTCTATGAGTTTGATGCCCTGGTGATGGGCAAACTCCTTAATTGTTGCCCCTGTGACTAGCCCTCCTCTATAATGGGTGGCCCACATCCTAGGTGTAGTCCATACTGGGTGCCTCATCGGCAGGACCTTTTTTGTGATGGGTGTCCCGATGACTGGGTCTCCTCCACAGTGAGTGCCCCAGTGACTGGGCCTCCCTTTGATTAACTCCTCAGTGATTGCCTTTTATGTATGATGGATGCCTAGTGACTAACCTTGGTCTCATGAGTGTCACACTGATTCAGTCTTCTTATAATGGGTCCCCAGTGACTGGGCCTCCTCTGTAATTTGTGCCCCTTTGACAGGCCATCCTCCCTGATGGGTGCTGCAGTGACTAGTCCTTGTGTGTGATGGATGCTTCAGTAACTGGTCCTCTTCTATGAAAATTGCCTTAGAAAATGATCCTCCTCTGTGATGGATACCAGACTGACTTTGCCTCCCTTGTGATGGCTACCCTAGTTATTTTCCCTCGTCTGTGATCAGAGCCCCAGTGACTGAACTTCTCCTAACTAGTACTCCATTTTCTGTCCCTCCTCTTTGATCAGTGCCTCAGTTTCTGGTCCTCGTCTGTAATGTGTGCCTTACTGACTAACTTACTTTTCGAAGTGTGCCCCAGTTACTGGCTCTCCTCCGTTATGGAGAACTCCATGACCGGCTGTCCTCTGTGATGTGTTCCCCAGTGATGGGCCTTCCTCTCTGATCACTGCAGTGGTGACTGGTTCTCATCTATAATGAATACCCTAGTGGCTAATCCTCCTCTGTGATGGTTGCCCCAGTGTCTGTCTTTCCTCTGTGATGTGTGTTCCTGTTACAGTCTTTCTTCTGTAATGGCTGCCCCATTGAAGGCGCCTGCTTCAGTGACTGGCCCTCCTTCATTTTGGGTGCCACAGTGATTTTGACTCCTCTATGATTGGTGTCAGAATGACTGGTGCTTCTTCATAATGGTTTCATCAGTGAATAGCCATCCTCTGTGATAGTGGTCCCACATTCCAGGCCTCCTGAATTATGGGTGTCACAGTGACAAGCCATCCTTTGTGCTGGGTATTCGAATGACCGACCATCCTGTATTGTGGGTGCCTTATTTATTGTTCCTCCTCTAAATGAGTGTTTCAGTGACTGCTGATTCTCCATGAATGTTGTCCCAGTGACTGACCCTCATCTGCGATGGGTGCTACAGTGGAAAGACATCTTCTGTGATGAGTGTTCCAATGCCTAGTTCTCCTCTGTGACGTGTGCCTTTTTGACAGTACCTCCTCTGTGATGGTGCCACAGTGACTGGCTCTGCTCTGTGATGGGTGCCCCAGTAAATGGCCCTCCTATGAGATGAGTGACCCAGTGACAGGATACTCCTCTGTAAGGTGTATCACAGTGAAGGATATCACATCTCATTTGTGATGGCTGTCCATGTGAGTAGCCCTCCACCACAGTTGGTACTCCAGTGACTAGCCCACCTGTGTCATGAGCGACCAGTGACTGGTTATCCTCCTAAATGAGTGCCCAAGTGACTTTTCCTCCTCTATGATTAGTGCCCAACTGATTGACCTTCCTAAGTGATAGGTGAATCAGTGACTGGATCTATGCCATATTGTTGCCACAATGAATGGCACTAGTTTGTGCCTCCTCTGTGATTGGTGCTGAGTGACTGGCCCTCCAGCATAATACAATTGTTGCTCTAGTTGCAAGCCATTCTCTGTGATGGGTGGTCCAGTCATTGTGCCTCCTCCATAATGGGTGTCCCAGTGACTGATCCTCTTTTGTGATTGATACCCCAGTGACAGAACCTTTTCCATAATGTGTGCCAGAGTGACTGGACCTCTCCTTTGATTACTGCCCCAGTGACCGGTCTTCATATATAACGGTCATATATGATATGTATGTATATGTATATGTATACACATACATGAAGTGTACCCCAGTGACTAGCCCTCTTCTGTGATGGGTGTCACAGTGACTGGTCCTCTTTCATAAAGGGTGATCCATTGAGAGGGCATCCTTTGTGATTGGTGACCCAAGGACTGGTGCTCCTCCAATTCAGGTGCCCCATTGACTAGAGTTTCTCTATCATGAGTGCTTCAGTAACTGGGCCTTGTCCATAATTGGCGTCCCAGTAACAAGCTATCCCATCTTGGATGTCTTAGGTTCTCCTCTGTAATAGATGTTCCAGTGACTTGGCATTTTCTATAATTGGTTCCCCAGTGATGGGTCCTCCTGTTATCAGTGTCACAGTGACTGAGCCTCTTCTATGAAAAAAAATGGCTCAGTGACTGATCCTCTTCTGTGATAGATTCCAGACTGAATTTGTCTCCTATGTGATGGCTACCCCAGTTATTTCCTCCCTTCTGTGATCAGAGACCCAGTAACTGAGCCCTTCCGAATTGGTATCCCAGTGACTAGCCCTCATTTGTGATGTGTGCCTCAGTGATTGACTCTTCTATGCGATGGTTATCTCAGTGCCTGGCTTTCCTGTCTTTTCAGTGCCCTCATAGGACAGACTTCTTTTATGATGGGTACCTCAATTACTGTACTTCCTTTCTAATTTATACCCCAAAATCTTGCATTTATTTGTGATGGGTGCCCCATTGACAGGGCCTCCTCTGTAAATAGTGACCTCTGTAATGGAGGCTTCAGTGAATAGTCCTCCTTTGTAATGGGTGTTCAACTTACATGACTTACTACGTAATGTTTGCCCCAGTGACTGGGACTCACCTGAGATGAATTCCCTAGTGACTAGGTTTCATATATAATGGATGCCCCAGTGATTAGCACTCCTCTGTGATTGGTGTCACAGTGATAGGACGCCCTCCATAATGAATTCCCCAGTGACAGGGCTTCCTCTGTTATTAATGCCATGGTGATTGGCACTCTTCAAAATAAGCTGCTCCATTTACTAGCCATTCACACTGATGGGAGCTCCAGTAACTGTGCCTCCTCCATAATTGGGGTCCCAGTGACTAGACCTCCTCTGTAGTGGTTGCCCCAGTGACTGGACCTTTTCTGTGATGTGTGTTCCAGTGACCTGACCTCCTTTGTGATGGGTTCCCAAGTTACTGGTCCTCCTCAGTGATAGGTGTCCCGGTGAGTGGTCTCCCTCTGTAACAGGTATCACACTGATTTTGCTTTCTCTGTTATGGGTGTCCTATTTACATGCCCTTCTCTGTTATTTTAACCGCAGTGACTGATTCCCTTCCTAATGGGTTCCACAGAGACAGTGACTGACCTTCGTCTATGATGTTTGCCTTGGTAACTAGTTTTCATTTATTATTGGTGTCACAGTGACTGACTTTCCTGCGTGATCTACCAGTGACTGATTCTACTCTCTAAAGTGTACCCCAATGAGTATCCTCCTTGATGGGAACCCCAGTGCCTAGCCCTTCTGTATAATATGTGCCTCAGTGACTGACTGTCCACTGTGATGGGTGCCCTAATTACTGGTCCTCCTTTGTGATAGGTGTCTCATTGACAGGGATTCCTCCATAATGGATTTTCCATTTACTGTGACTCATCTGTGATTGGTATCCCAGTGACTAATCTTCCTCCAAAATCTGTGGCCCAGTGAGCTATCCCCCTCAGTGATGGGTATTCCCATAATTGGGCCTCCTCCACAAATTATGTCCTAGTGACTCTTCTTTCTCTTTAATGGGTAC
>NW_006979093.1:0-2983 GCF_000164805.1 Carlito syrichta | reverse complement strand
TCAAATGAGGTCTTGCACCCAAAAGAGAAAATAATTTCATGCCTTCATACATCTAGAATTGCAGAGTTACATTGAGTTGAGTTAGTTGCTTACTTTGTTTGCTACTTCCGTAGTACATTGTGCCGGTTTCTCATTAACACACTTCTTGCTATTCAATGTAGTTTAATTTCCAGCATACTACACCAGTATCTTATGCAGTAGTTAGATTCTAAGGTGAAATGCATAAAACAAGAATATACAGTGAAAGTAATAAAAGCACAGAACTAACAGTAAGATTCTGTTAATAACATATATCATTGGAGATTTCCACCCTCAATTATTCAGTATAGCAGATTTTCCACCAATGCAGCAACAAATTACTATTTTGTGAATTGAGAACCATATTGTAGTTGGCTCATATTTAGGACACAATAAAAAGTTGCATAAACTGTGTGTTTATGTTTGTGAGTGCAAATTCAGTGCAGACTTCATTTTGAGTCTTTGAAATATAGGTGTCATGTCCCCCTTTGAGACACACAGAAACAGGTTTTAGGGACTCAATTAATTTTCCCTAAATTGCTCAGTTACTAATTGTCATAAAAAGTAGATTCTGAACCCAAGTGTTTATATCTCAAATCATTTGCATCAAACTATTGTTGAGTTCACAACAATGAAAAAGTGTACACAGACAGAAGGCAAAATGAAAATGCTAATAAATTATGAAAAAAACCCAGAGACTTTAGTGCTGCTAATTTTTATGTAAATGTCATAAGAAATTTGCAAATTTCATACTATCTTTGAATTTAAAAAATCTAGTAATCAATAACTTTGAGGAAATAAACAAATATTTACTTGAAGAGCTAGAAATCTGGCATATCCTCTAACATGGTTACATCATGATAGTTCTTACTAGGTTTTCTTAATAAAAAGGGGTACATCAAAAGCAGCAAAAGGAAGGAGACATTTCCTATGTCAGCAACATTTTTTACTAGATATTTCAAAATCTTCAGGCACTGAGTTTCTTGTTCATATTTCTATTTTGCTTTGTATGTCTGTCTATCAGCCACTGATTCTCCTTGAGAAAGTAAGACCATATTTCTTCTAGAAGCTATGGTACTGTAAAAGATTGCTTGCCTCAAACATAAAAATGAACTATATATTCCAAAGTTTAAATCTTCCCAGCTAAAAGAATCTTGTAATTTAGCTGATGGCGTTTTTTTGAAAGAAGCTAAACACTTTAGAAATTTCTCTAGATTATGGTCAGTATAACTTTAAATAGTTACTCAGCAGGAACAGGACAGCATTTAATAACAACACAGAAGACACAGATACAGGATTATGGGGAGATGGAATGGAATCTGATCAGCACCCAGGTGTGAGGGAAGTGCCATGAAATTATCAACTTCAGGCATGCGGTGTGACTGCAGTACTAAGCACTGATACTGGAGAGCACAGCCAGGAAGCATGGAGACTGAATAAAAGTAGGCAATTTACACTCTGTGCAGAGATAAAGCATAGCAACAGCATGCCATAGAGTTCCAGGACTCTTACTGGGAAGATTCATTACAGGCTAAAGAAAAAATCAGAGTGAAGAAGAAAACGAAGCTGAGAAAGGGAGAAATTGTTTCCAAGGACAAAAGCTAACAATAAAGACCATGTCAAAGAGACCATTTAGAAATATTTTGATTTGTTTCTTGATGTTATGTTGCCAAATGCCCAAGTGACAAAAATTTATCTTAAAAATTAGTATAATGGAGTGCTAAAATTCCTTA
This sequence comes from Carlito syrichta, assembly GCF_000164805.1. Classification (NCBI taxonomy): domain Eukaryota; kingdom Metazoa; phylum Chordata; class Mammalia; order Primates; family Tarsiidae; genus Carlito; species Carlito syrichta. The sequence continues at coordinate 1,232 of NW_006979093.1, read as the reverse complement.
ACTGGAAATCTGTTACAAAAATGTTGGTAGATATGTGGATCTTAACTAAGGACTGGAATTCCTATTTATACTGTGATTTGAATTTGGTTTGCAAAGGGGCTCTCGCCTAAAGCCGTGAGTCATAATGCAGCAGAAAGTCGCGTTTCACTGCTGCTCTTCAGACGCGTACCTTACCATACCTGGTAAGCCTACCTAACAGCCTGTCTTTCTACTCATCTGAACTATTTCAAAGAAATGAAGTATTTGAAACTTGCAGGAACTATTGAATCAAAAATCCCTATGAATCTGAAGCCTTGAAAACTTCACCAAGTAGAAGGACAATAGGAGGTCTGTGGTCTAAGGGGGCAGAACTATGAAGCCAGACAATTACTATGGGTTGCACAGAAGCTTTGTGTTAAGGTGAGATAATACATGACATATTAGGCATGACTAAATACAAGAATGCAAAGAAAGGTATTGCATTCTCAGAATAACTCTTCAACTTACCAAAATGTGAGTTACCTTATGTACTGATCATGAAAAATGTTTTAGCAGATATTGAACCAAATAGATGTAGCCCTCTAAATAATGTTTGAAAAGAACCACAAAATTTTGAAAAATATAACAAAAAAGTGGGACTTTTACAGTGAAGATTGGTGTGGGGGTGAGTTGGGGAAGTGGAAAGATTAGAAGTTTAGCAAAAGAGATAGGTGCTAGGTAGTGATGGGCCCAGAGCAGAATAAGACATCTAGTCATCCTTTGTTGGCTCAACCAGAGAAACTCAATGACATGTTCTCTCAGTCCTCTGTAAAGATGATGAGTTATCAACACTGGGTAATAGAAATAAATGCAATTAATAGTCATTATTGAGACTTCTAAAGTTCATAGAAGAGTTGTTGATTTTTTTCTCTAACCATAAAGTTGTTGATTTGTGAGTGTGATTTTATGGAGGCCACAGGGATGATGGAAGAGAAATGACTGAGCTCTGGACAGCTCCCGGTATCCACACTAATGGTTTCTATTGAAATGTATGTGGAGCTTGGGTCCTATCTCCCTCTCCTTCCATTCTCTTCTCCAGTTTCTGTGGAGGCAGCATCCATGAATGTGGTCATCTATGCATGTGTAGATGAGCCTGTAAGGGAGTGGTGCCCTCAGCGATGCAGCCACTTGGTTTATTTGAGTGACATAAAACTAAACCATCCAATACACCAGGGTCACTAGGAACAGATGGGGATGTCTGGACAGTGTGACAC
>NW_006979092.1:0-303 GCF_000164805.1 Carlito syrichta | reverse complement strand
CTAGTTAAGACAGCTGGCTAGCTAGGTGGCTGGTTAGCTAGGTGGCTGGTAAGTTAAGCATGCTGTTTAGCAGGCTGGTGAGGTAGGTGACCAGCTATTTAAGCCGGCTGGCTAGCTGGTTGAGAAGCAAGGTGGCTGGATAGTTAAGCTGGTTTTCTATCCCACTGTCCAACCAGCCAGCTGGCTTAAATAGCTGGCTAGCCCGCTGGCTAGATTGCTGGCTGTCTAGCCAGCTAGCCATCTGGGTAGCTAGCTAATTAAGAGAGCTAGCTAGCTGTTTAGCCAACAAAGTAGCTAGCTAGT
>NW_006979091.1:0-305 GCF_000164805.1 Carlito syrichta | reverse complement strand
TTCCATTCCATTCCATTCCTCTCAATTTCTTTCCATTACATTCCTGCCATTCCATTCCTCTCCATTGCATTCCATTTCACTCCATTCAATTTCTTTCCATTCCTTTCCTTTCCATTCTCTCAATTCCTTTCCATTTCATCCCAAACCATTCCATTCCTCTTCATTCCTTTCCATTCCATTCAATTATATTCCATTCCATTCCACTTCTTTCCATTCCATTCCTCTCCATTCCCTTCCAGTTCATTCCATTCCATTCCATACATCTCCATTCCATTCCATTCCATACCATTTCTCTCCATTTCATT
>NW_006979090.1:0-554 GCF_000164805.1 Carlito syrichta | reverse complement strand
TTCTTTTGGTTTTTCTTCATTTGTGTAGATTTTTCTCTCATCCCTTAGTGGATAAAGTCCCTTGAGCTCTAATATCCCGCCTCCCCCTCTGTTTTTGTCGCAGGCAGCTAGCCTGCTGCCTGGGAGATCTGTGACAGTGTTCTCTGTTCAGTGTAGGGGAGGAGCTTTGTCTCCTGTTTAACAACGTTACCGTGGGAACCGAGGTGGAGGCTCTGATAGGTGGGTGGGGTGATGCAATGCAAATATGCCTTGAATATGGCAGAGGTGGTAGTTTTACTTTCACTTTTAGGGATGCTTGTGTGGGTCTCTAGGCAGGACCAGCTGCACAGCTGGGCACTGGATTCGGGGTGCCACCAGCAGGCTGGGGTGAAGGAAAGGGTCAGGCATTCCCTCCTCTGGAGCTGGAAGCCTCCGATCAGCATGTTACGCCAGTTTGGGGTTCTGCTCCCTTACACAGGCTTGTGGTCGCACGCTGAGTGCCTCAGCCAGGGTGGGCCCGGGGCTTCAGATCTCCAATGCTCCAGAGGGCAGGTGGTGGCTCTGGGTCCCTCACA
>NW_006979089.1:0-754 GCF_000164805.1 Carlito syrichta | reverse complement strand
GGTAGTCAATATTTGTCTGGGGACGGGGAGACACCCCTTATCAACAAGGGTGCCTGAACGAGCATATTTGTATACCTGACCCTTAACCCTACCCCACAATATCAAAATAAAAAATAGTGATATTAAAAAAATAATAATTTTTTAGCACTGGTTTGCAGAAGATGCTCTTTGGATATATAGCTAGTTTAAAGTAATTTTGTTTTCTCTTTCTAGGTTTTCCACAGAGTGGACCTCAGATCAAGGATCAGTTTAATAAGAAGCCACAAAGAGGACTTGAAAATACAAAACAGCAATTGCAGCTGTCTCTTCGTCCTTCATGGGAAGCAGGCAAAAGGCGAAAAGAACAGCAATCTAAAATTGCTGTGTTTTAGGGGAAAAAGATTGCATTTGCTGATTGATTAGTGCCTCTTTTTGTGAACTTTTCCATCTAAAAATTATTTTTCTTTTTTTTTTTTTGATTAGCCTACTATTTAAACTTGAATGAGTCTATTGGGGAAGAGAAGTATAGAATGCTGTTTTAAATTTTTTATATTTTTTGAGTAATTTCAAGTTACATTTACATTTTTTACAAATCAAATTTGTAGTTAAATTGATTTTCAATAATATCCCCCATACTGTTTCCCCTATAAAAGAATTTTGGTATCATAATGATCTCAGATTTTCTCATGTGTGTTTATCATAATGTATATTTCACTGATTCAGTTGTTTTTTGGCCTTGAAAATATTGGCAGTAGCGGAAAACTGTCAGGGGAAG
>NW_006979088.1:0-381 GCF_000164805.1 Carlito syrichta | reverse complement strand
TGGGACAGACTTGCCTGTTGGCCACCCTTGAAACCTACCCAGAACAACAGGTTAGAAAGTGCCTTTTCCTCTCCCATCCCTGAGGGTGAATCCTTGCATTGGTTGGCAGGGGTGGTGGTGGTGGTGCTGATTATTATCATGTGGAGTCTGAATTTTCCTCTGTTGCCCAGGCCACAGTGCATGGAAACACTCACGGCCACAGTGGACTCCATCTGCCCAGCCTAGGCGATCTTACCATCTCGGCCCACCGAATGGCTAGAAACACAGACCTGCACCACCATGCCTGTCTAATCTTTTGATTTATTTTTAATGACTGAGGCGAGGACTTGCCCCGTGTCCCAGGCTGGTGTTGAACCCACACGTCCAGGCCATCCACTCACC
>NW_006979087.1:0-6304 GCF_000164805.1 Carlito syrichta | reverse complement strand
TGTTCTGCTTTTTGTTGTTATTGTTGGTTTGGTTTTTGTGTGTGTGTGTGTGTGTGTGTGTGTGTGTGTGTGTGTGTGTGTGTGTTTCTTGAGTCAGGGTCTCTCTCTGTCGCCCAGGCTGGAGTACGGTGTCCTGATCGCAGTTCACCTCAGCCTCAAATTCCTAGGCTCAGGGCATCCTCCCACCTCAGCCTACCGATTAGCTGGGACTACAGGCGCATGCCACGGTACCTGGCTAATTTATTAAATTTACTGTAGTGGTGAGATCTCATCAAGTTGTCCAGGGTGGTCTCAAACCTCTGGGCTCGGGCAATCACTCTTCCTGCCCCGGCCTCCCTAGGTGCTGGTATTACAGGCATGAGCCACTGAGTCCAGGACATTGCTTTATTTTTTTCTTTTGGTTGGTGGTTTGGTTTTGGTCTGTATTTTTTACACATTTTCTTATCATACTTTCTTTTCACGACAGCACTCACCCCAGCTCAGATCATTCGACATATGGCTACTCATTTCATTTTTAAATGTGCTTTTTACCTGCCCAGTGCATGATGGACGGTGCTTTAGAAATTACTGCTCTTGGACAGGCACAGTGAGTGGCTCACCCCCATAATCCTACACTTTGGCAGACCGATGTGGAAGGGCTGCTTGAGGCTAGGTATTCGGAGCCAGCATGGGCAATATGGAAGACCTCATCTCTACGAAAAGAAAAGCTTAAAAAATTATTTGGTTACTGTGGCATAGACCCGTAGTTCTAGCTACTTGGGAGGCTGAGATGGGAGGATTATCTCAGCCTAGGAGCTCAAGTCAGCAATGCTTGCACCACGGTCCTGCAGTTTGGGCAAGATAGTGAGATCTTATCTCTACAAAAAATATATAAAATTAGCCAGATGTGTTGGTAGTACCTGCACTCACAGCTACTAGGGAGGCCAAGGAAGGAGGATCACTTGAGGTCAGGAGTTTAACACCAGCCTTGCCTCATAGAGAGACCTCATCTCTAAAAAATAAAAAGTATCCAGGTGCAGAAGGACGTGCCTGTAGTCTCAGCTACTGGGGAGGCCAAGGTGGGTGGATCACTTGTCGCCAGGAGGTTTAGACCAGCCTGGGCAAATCACAAGCCTCCATCTCTGCAAACTCTTTTAAAAGTATTAGGCGGGCTTGGCAACGCTAGCCTGTAATCCCATTACTTGGGAGGCTGAGGTGGAAGGATCCCTTGAGTCCAGGAGCCGGAGTCCAGGAGTCTAGGAGCTTTGTTCAGTCCACTGCACTCCAGCCTGGGTAACACAGCCAAACCTCATCTTGAAAAAGTAATTTTAGGGAAGAAAGTAGCAGGGAGCTTAAGATGGCCACCAGACAGGTCAGGCTGTGAGAGTCTCCACAAAAGCAAGTATCCATAAAGACTCTCTGTGTGAGTAGGTATATGCTGGTGGGAGAGTGAATGTCCATCTGAGGGGGAGACTCGAGTTCATGCATCCTCCCCCCGAGGGCAACTGCAAAGCCCCATGGGCCTGAGATTAGAGTGCCACAAGATCTTCTGCTGCTCGGGAAACGCTCCTGAGAAGAGCCTGCTGAATCCAGCTGAAATCATCACCTGGGGCCTGACCCTCACCATCACCTGTAAGACCAGACCAGCTAGAGCCCCGGATCAGATCAGTGGAGAGAGAGGACGGGGAGGGCGGAGAACCTGAGAGAAGCCCTATGCCAGGTGAGGAGACACCAACTGCGGCCGTTTTCTCTATCCCAGGAAGAGGCAGAGATCTGCATTGCCCCACCCCGCTGCGTCCGGTCTCCAACTTGGGACCTAAGGTCATCTCATCAAATTGAGAGAGACAGAAGCCCCTCCCCCATGGTGGACCACACACAGACTGGGAGCACATCATCCTGCACGGAGAGCAACTCTGTCAGCCAGTGCTGAGGGCCAGAGATCAGAGCCAAAAGGTCGTTGGACTTGCACAAGTGACCTCAGAGCAAGTTTGGTGGCTTGTTTTTATTTACTTATTATTTTTAACTTTTGTCTGTTTGTTTTGCTCATTTTTGTTTGTTTTCTGTTTTGGTTTATTTTTCTCTTTCTTTCTGATTTTGATAACGTTTTCATACCCGCTTTATTTCTGTTATTTTACTGAATTTTTCCTACTCTTTAGACTGCCGGTTTGTGTATGCAAAGAGTCCGTCAATAGGGAGATTATTGTTGGGCTGTGTGTTTGTATGATTATCTGTACGTTTTAGGTTTTGTTTTGCTTTTACTCTTTTCTGTCTTTCTGTCTCATTTCATTTGTTAGGTGGTAGGTCTGTCTGTTTTCCCTCTTACTCTTCTCTCTCGCCACCTTATTCTTACCCCCTCCTTCCTTTTTCTATTATTTTCCTTTGTCTTGCCTCCTTTTGCTTCCAGGGAGCAAACCTATACCCCCAGTGTATGGACAGATTGAAAGGCAGTGGGAAGTGGGCTCCAGGATGCCCGTACACCTGCCAGTGGATACTGGAATCTGCAGATAAAATTTGAATCACAGCCCTCCCCTCAGTGAAATCTCCAAACTGCAAAAGTACAGCCCCCAACCCCCAGTCCAGCTTCAGAGTTGAACAAAGCCAGAGGATCCGTATAAGGAAGAACAGGAGATTGAGCAAACAAAAGGAAAAACAACCCCACCATCCCTGAACAACAGAATTAGAGAAAAGGGGGAGAATGACGAGGGAGGAAGGAAATTCTACACAAATGAAGAAAGCCAAAAGAAGGATATGGGTCTCACACAGACCCCTGGGAGGTCAGACATTGAGAAAACAGACATCAGAATGCAAACAATGTAGAGCCCCCAGAATGACTGGTCTCAAACTACAAACCCAGATATCAAGACATTATGGAGAGAACAAGAAGAATTGAGGAGAGACAAGAGGAAACTAGGAAGGAGTTGATAACAGAGACAACAGCAGAAAAGAATACTGTGAATGAAATAAATGGCAAACTGATAAGCATGGAACGCAGAATAAGACAAGCAGAAGAAAGAATCTCAGAGCTTGAGGACCAAAATATAGAACTCACCCAAACTGTCAGAAACATAGAAAAGAAGCTTAAAAGATGACACAAAGAAATGGAAAAATATTCCATGCTCACGGACTGGAAGAATCAACATTGTGAAGATGTCCATCCTACCCAAGGCAACTTACAGATTTAATGCATGAAATCTTGGATAGGATGGACATACCCATGAAATTACCAGCAGCATTCTTCTCAGAACTGGAAACCACAATACAGGAATTCATATGGAACATAAAGGGCTATGAATCTCCACAACAATCCTAAGAGAAAAGAAAGCAGGAGGTATCACACTCCCAGACTGTAAACTCTATTATAAAGCTACAATAATCAAAACAGCCTGCTGCTGGTACAAGAACAGGCATATAGACCAATGGAACACGATAGAGATTGCAGAAGCAAAAACCTCAATTTCTCAACCAGAACTCATCTTCGACAAAGCCTCCACCACCCACCACTGGGGAGAGGAGGATCTATTCAGCAAATGGTGCTGGTAAAACTGGCTTATCCCTTGCAGAAGATTGAAAAGGGACCCCTACCTATTACCACACACAAAAATCAAGTCTAAATGGATCCAAGCACTAAACGCGAATCCTCAAGCTATAAGAACCTTAGAAAATGCAGGAGACACCCTTGTGGAAATGGGAACTGGAAACCAGTTCCTGATCAAAACCCCAAGTGCCCATGCCATCAGAGACAAGGTAGACAAGTGGGACCTCATCAAACTGACAAGCTTCTGCAAAGCCAGAGAAACCATCAGGAGAGTGGGGAGACAGCCCACAGAAAGGAAAAAAATTGCCAAGTGTATATCTCACAAAGGCCTGACCTCCAGATCTACAAGGCCTGACCTCCAGATCTACAAAGGCCTGACATCCAGATCTACAAGGACCTCAAACGTGCCGAAAGGAAAACAACAAACAGCCCCATTAAAAAGTGGGCAGAAGACATGAATAGACAAGCAGAAGACAAGAATAGACATGAATAGACACTTCTCAAAGGAAGACATGTGGGAAGCCAACAGACACAGGAAAAAGTGCTCAGTCTCACTCATCATCAGAGAAATGCAAATCAAAATCACACTGAGATGCCACCTAACCCCCGGAAGCGTGGTCCTCATTAATAAAACAAGCAACAACAGAGGCTGGCCATGAAGAAGGACAAACGTGTGGACTGTGCAGAAACTGGGATGGATTTAGAGCCTCTCATACTCAGGGGTCTGTCACAGAAACAAAGAGCAGAGTACCACATGTTCCCACTCATAAGCGGACCCTGAACAGTTACCAGAATGCTATAAGAAAGGGATTGGCAGGAGCAGGATACCGCCAGGGTGGCAGGGGGAACACAACATCAATAAGCGTACCTGATCTCAAACCAGGCAGAGTGGGGACCAAAGGGAGGCCCAAACTTTACCTGTGCGATGACCACTTGTGTAACTAATCCTGAATTTCACCCCACACCGTTAAGGTAAAATTTAAAAGAACTTACAAAAGTTTGCTGGGCATGAGGGTGTGTGCCTGTAGTTTCACCTGCTTGGGGATGGTATTGCTGAATCCTCAGAGTCTGAGACCGGCCTGGGTAAAAGAGTGAGACCCTGTCTCTAAAAAAGGTGGAGAGGTTGGGTCTTGCTATGTTGCTCAGGCTGTTCTCAAACTCCTGGGCTCAAGCGAGTCTCTCTCCTCGGCCTCCCAAGGAGCGGAAACTGCATATGCCACCGCGCCTGGCTAAGTGTTTGGTCTTTTAAGATGAGTCTTGCTCTGCTGTCTGGGCTGGTCTTGACTTCCTGGGCTAGGCGATTCTTCCTCCACGGCCTCCTGAATAGCTGGGACTACGGGCACACGCCACCATGCCCAGCCAATTATTTTTCTTCTTTTTTTTTCCTTTTGTCATTTTTGGTTTTCCAGAGACTGGATCTTGCTATGATGCCCAGGCTGATTTCAAACTCCTGGGCTCAAGCAATCCTCCTGCCTCAATCTTGCAAAGTGCTGGGATTGCAAGCTTGATGTTCTTTGCCTAATTTTTTCAAAAAGAAAAGAAAAGAAACTAACTCCAGGGAGACACAGCCTTCAGTGTAAAATGAAGCTGTGTTAGTCCAACAGGCTGTGTGTGTGTCTGCATCTATTTTATATACATATATACATATACTTTATACATACATAGAAAGACAGAAGGGTCTATTTTCATGGAATATTCTTTGAGAAATCACATGAGGTGTTTCAGATGATGGAAAAACAGCAAAGAGACCCATAGCACCTCCATCTCAACAGTTCAGTACAGGCAGCACAGAAACACAAAGTCTTTCTTTGACTGAATTTGAATGTTGTGCCCTGTGGGTCGGACAGGGTGGCTCACACCTGCAATCCCAGCACTTTGGGAGGCTGAGGAGGAAAGAATACTTGAGCCCAGGAGTTGGAGACCAGCCTGGGCAACGTAGCAAGACCTTGGCTCTACAAAAAACAAACAAAAAAGTAACTGGGTGTGGTGGCGCACAACAGTCATCCCAGCACTTTGGGAGGTCGAGGTGGGAGGGTCATCACTTGAGGCCAGGAGCTGAGGACCAGCCTGGGCAGCATAGCGAGGCCTCATCTCTACAAAATATAATAAAGTAATTAGCCAGGCATGGTGGCGCACCTGTGTTCCCAGCTATTGGGGAGGCTGAGGCTGGAGGATCGCTTGAGTTCTAGGCTGCAGTGGGCCAAGACCCTGTCTCAGAAAGAAAATGACCTGGGCATGCTGATGTGCACCTGTGATCCCACCTACTCCGGTGGCTGTGGCTGGAGGGTCGCTTAAGCCTAGGAGTTTGAGGCTGCTGTGAGCTATGATCACACCACCACTCTCCGTCCTGCCTGAAAGAGCAAGACCCAGCCTTCAAAAAAACATGTTTTAATTTTTGTTTTTGAAGTATCGTTACGGGCCAGTCGGACCCTTCTGCTGTCTCTTCTAAGCCTAAGGCCAAACCCCATTTCATCAGCACTTTCCGGTCACCATGTGCTCCGTACACTCATAAGACAAACGAAGCCAGCTGGAGAGCTTTAGCAACAAGTTACAAATATTTATTTTCAAGCTCTGTCATCAGGACTGAGAGGTGCTCTTGCTGACTTCAGCCTGCAGATACATTTTAGAGGCTGGAGGGCATAGTATATCCGACCAAGAAGGACATGATTTAAAGCTCCACCAAATAGAGTTAGTTCTGTGTTCCCCAAGGGTATTCTAGTTTGGAGGGTGACACCATCAAACCCCAGCTTACCTGTTGACAGTGAGGGTGTCATGATGTCAACATTCTTA
>NW_006979086.1:0-327 GCF_000164805.1 Carlito syrichta | reverse complement strand
TAAACACTGAAAAATAATTTGTTCAAATTCACTACTTACTGCTGATTCTTGATTAAAACACTGTAAGCAAACTAAGAATGGAAGGCAAATTTCTTGATGTGTTCATGGAGTTTATAAGAGATATATGGAAATCAAAATTAGCAGGAAAATGGTAAGGAAACTCCTCAATATTTAGGAGTACAAAAAGGATTTCTATGGTCATGCCTCCTCTTCAACATTGAATTGAATCATCCAGCCACTGAAATAAACAATAGAACATGTAAATTGAAAAAACTATTAATATTCATAGATAATATAAGAAAGGTGACATAAAAATTCAACATGTAT
>NW_006979085.1:0-840 GCF_000164805.1 Carlito syrichta | reverse complement strand
AGGGTCCGGACTCAAGGAAGTCTCCCAGGGCAGCGGTTGGCCCCGAGAGCCAAAGAGGAAGGCCAGGCTGGGCAGCTCATCCTCATCCTCACTAAACATATCTACTTGGCCAGCGGTCACACAGACAGTGGGGGCTTCTCGTAAGAGACCAAGAGATACTGGACGGTGGTCCTGGGCAGAAGAGGGTGGCTGAGCAGCCCTTGGTGTGGAAGGCTTTGGGCACCTTGGGAGTAGAGTAGGGTCCTCAGGCCAGGACAGGGTAGTGTGCACTCGGCCATGTCCAGGAGATCTTTGTAGGGTCATCTGGGGTGTGCAGGTGTCTGTGCTGACTCTTAGTTGGTGGCCACAGTCGTGTGTCTCTGCTCCTTGGCTAACTGCTGACTCGAGGGGAAGTGAGTACAACCCACAGACGCCATGACTCAGGGTGGCCCCAGCACCCTCTTCCCCCTTCAGGTCCAAGAGGCGCTTCTCCACCAGCTGGGGAGGAATCAGTCACTAAGTAGGTTTCCCAGGTAGCAGGCTCCAAGGGCGTGGGGACACAAGCACATGGCAGGATTGCACAAGGGGCTTCATGACAAGACAGTCTGCAGCACTGCTGGCCCTATGAGCTTGGCTGCAGGGGTGTCCTGACCACCCCTTGGCTCCTCTCCCACTTCTCAACTATAAACACCAGCATTTTATCCCTGGGGAGACTCCCCTCAGAACTGAGGATATGGCCAGTGTAGAGGAGAGAATTGGGTGGGTGGTTTATGCTGGTATCCCTCCTTCCGCTGGAGTTGCTAGTGTCCATCCTCCCCTGCGTTGTTGGTGTCCTCCCTCACCGGCATTCCCGGTGTGCCA
>NW_006979084.1:0-6112 GCF_000164805.1 Carlito syrichta | reverse complement strand
CATGACACAATTTTGGGAACCTCTCATCGAGATGAGGTCTGCCCAGTATGCCTGGGCTGTCTCTGAAACATGGGCTCAGGCAGTCTCCTGCCATGGCCTCCCAGGGAGCTGTGTTGACGGCCTTGGGCCAGGGTGCCTGGCCTGTACTCACATGCTCTGTTGGTGGGGTGACACAAGGAATGCTCCAGGATGGAGGTGCCACATCATATGTAGCCAGAACTACGGGGGCCACCACGGGCATCCCCATTGTTTGCGTTCTGGGAAGCAATGAGGTCTTACTATGTGTGCCAAGCTGGTCTCAAACTTCCGGGCTCCAGCGTTCACCTGCCTTGGCCTCACAAAGTGATAACCCAATTGTCTGCTGTTGCACCATCTTTTGGGAACTCTAGACCCAAGCCTGGGACTTCTTTCCCAAATGATCTCTGTGTGTTCACGATGATCCCAAATCCAAACACAAATTGATGTTCTTCTTTGTTTTTCCTTTCTCCTTTTTTTCTTTGAGTCAGAGTCTCACTCAATCGCCCAGGCTAGAAGGCAGTGTCTCACTCCCCGCCACCACAGCATCAGCCCACCGGGCTCCAGTGATTCTTTCCTCGCTCTTCAGAGGAGCCAGAACGACAGGCGTGTACCACCACGCCCACTCATTAGGGATGGATGGTAGAGATGAGGTCATGCTGAGGTGCTCAAGTGGGTCTCAGCCCACGGGTTTGTGCCATCCACTGATTCAGCCTCCCAAAGTGCTGGTGTGACGAAGCTGAGCCCCTGAGCATGGCCTCAATCATTCATGGAAAACAAACCAGAATGCTTGGCTCAGAGGACCACACCTCGAATCGCAGTGCTCTTGGAGGCCGAGGTGGGAGGATGGCTGTAGCCCCAGAGCTCAAGGTCTGCACAAGCCATGCATGGAGACCCCGTCTTTGCACCCATACAAACAGGGGGTCTGGGATTGAGATGCCCATTGTCCCATCCATTCTGGAGGTTGAGGCGGGATGATCTCTGGAGTCTGTGATTTCAAAGCTGGTGGTGAAATACAGTCATGTTCGCAGGCCCCAGCCTGGGCCACAGAGTCAGACCCCATCTCCAAAATCATCAGAATTGTACACAGATTCTAAACTCTACGTGTGTGTTCATAGGGCGACTTGCTTTAGAGCCACGAAAAATGAGATTGGGGGAAAGATGTCTGGGTGAGGGATGTGTTCCTGTGCTTTCTTTGTGGAAAGTCCTCATTCCCATGTTGGAGGGTTGGCCTGCCTGGGGCACAATTCTCACCTTGGAGAGGAGAGCCGGCAGGAACCCAGCCAGGGTGCCTTGGGAATTCTCACACCAAAGCAGGGCAGACATTGGGGGGGTTGGGTCTGTAAGCTTCTGAGCTTGGGGGAACCTCACATGTCATGGGGTTGGGGAGGGAAAGACTGAGGGCAGAATGTTTGTAGGAAAATGAATTTCTTTCTTTTTTTCTTTTCTTTCTTTCTTTCTTTCCTTCCTTCCTTCCTTCTTTTCTTTCTTTCTTTCTTTTTTTCTTTCCTTTCCAGGTTGCCAAGGCTGCTCTCAAACCACCCAACTCAGCATATCCTCTCAGACTGGGCCTCCCAAACTGCTGTTATCACAGGCTTTCCATTTGGTCGACATCCTGGTCTCCCTGCCTGTTGTTGAACTCTAGGCCGGAGGCAATCCTCCTGCTATAGGCCTTCCCTCACCCAAGGTTTTCTGGGTTTTACCCAGGGTTGAAGGGGGGGCTTGCAATGGTGTCCAGCCTGGTCTCGAGCACCTGGGCCCTGGCTTTTTGCCCATCTCGGCCTCCCTCAGTGCTGAGGAGACATGCGTGAGTCTCCCAGCCATCCCTGTCCCACTGAAGGTTTGAGAGTCATGCCCTGCCTTTCCTCAAGCCTGGCCCTGGGAGGATCATGTGGCTCCACCCTGGGGAACAAGGCAGGGGGAGGGGTGGGTGCCCTGACTGAGACACACCTCTGCACCAGTCGCTCCCCCAAGAGAGCTTGGCAGAAGACTCCTGCCACCCTCTCCATGGTCCCAGGTCATCAGAAGGGATCAGGCTGTGAGGTGAGGCCCTGAGAGGGGTATGGAGGTCAGGTGCAGGGGCTCACCCATGTCATACTGGTGCTCTGTTAGGCCTAGGTGAGCGATGGCCTGAGTCCCTGGGTTCAAGGCCAGCCTTGGCAACTCGGCGAGACCTCGTCTCTACAATATGTCAAAAAATGACCCGAGTGTGGTGGCTCAAGCCTATATTTCCAGCTATTTGAGAGGTTGCAGCAGGAGGATTGATGAGTCAAACCGGTGGAGACCACAGTGTCTGACAGTGGGACCCTGCACTCCAGCCTGGGTAACAGAGCAAGACACTGACTCAGAATAATAATACAAACCACCACCACCACCACAAACACAGGCCGAGCTCAAGGGCTCAGCCTGGCATCCAGGCTCTTGGGAGGCCAAGGCAAGAGGATGGACTGAGGCCCTGGTTCAACATCTACCTGGGACAATTGTGAGACCTCGTCTCAGTCATCAAAAATAAATCCAAGCCGGGCTCGGTGGCTCAGCCTGTAAACCTGCACCTTTGGAAAGCTGAGGTGAGTAGATTGCCTGAGCCCACAGGTTCGAGACTCGCCTGGGCAGCGAGACCTCATCTCAACAATAAAATAAAAAATTCAGCCAGGCATGGTAGTGCATGCCTGTATTTCCGGCTACTCGGAAGGCTGAGGCGGAAGGATCACTGGAGCCCAGCAGGTGAGGTTGCGGTACCCGGAAGCGGCCACTGCACTCCAATCTGGGTGACTGAGTGAGACTCCAACTCAAAAATAAATAAAAGAAAAGAAAAATAAATCCAAAAATTACCCGGGCGTGGTGGCAAAGGCCTGTGATTCCAGCCACTCGGTGGGCCAAGGCAGGAGGTTTGCCTGACCTTGGCAGGAGGAGTCTGTGGTGGCCGTGAGTGTGCCCCTGCACTCTGGCCTGGGCAACAGAGTGGGATTCTGACTCCAAATAGTAATAATGACCATTACCAGCTCCACCACCACCCCTGCCACCCATGGCGAAAAGTCAACCTCAGGGATAGGAGTGGAAAAGGCATTTTCCTGCCTGCTGTTCGTGGGAGATTTCAAAGGTGGCCACCAGTCACGTCCATCATGTACCTTTGGTCACGTGTCCCAGAAAGCCTACCTCCACCCTCCACATTGTGCCTCATGGCAAAGAGGAGTGTGAGCTCACGGAACAGAAGACCCCGAGTTAGGGTGGCCATCGAGCACAGAGCAATCAAGGAGGTCTGACAACACTGCAGCCAGCCCAGGTTCCAGGTGCTCAGTCTACTACCTTCGGCGGGGGAAGGGCACCTTTCTTTCCCGATCACTCCATCATCACCCTCCAATATGAACATTTCCCTGGGGAGCTGTGGACACCCTCTGTGATGCATGCGGGTGTGTCTTTTTTGTCACTAGAGTCTCTACTGGCTGGGCTGGGCATGGTGCCATGATCGTGGCTCCCAGGAACTCAACCTGCAGGGCTCAGGCAGTCTTCAGACCTCAGCCCCCGAGTAGCCAGGACACCTGGGGCCACCACGCTAGACTCAATTTTGGGCACCTCTCAGCTAGACGAGTTCTGGCCATGCCACCCAGACTGCTCTCTGACCCTGGGTCTCAGGCAGCCTCCCACTTCAGGCTACCAGGGCACAGGGCTTACAGCCATGAGCCACAGTGCTGGGCCTGGACTCACACATGCTGTCAGCATGGACGACACAAAGGCATGCCCTGGGATGGAGACCATCGCCATCCCATGTAGCTAAGACCACAGGCACCACGATGGATGACTCATGTGTTTGCATTCCAGGGATAGACGAGGTCTCGCTACATGGACCAAGTTTCTCTTGAACTCCCAGGCTCCAGCAGACCCCACCTTGGCCTCCAAAACCACAGCCTGATTGTCTGCCGATCCACAATCTTTCAGGAACTCTATGCCCAAGTCTGAGGCCTACTTCCCCAATGATATGTCTGTACACCATGATCCCAACTGCATACACAAATCAATGCTCTTCTTTTCTTTCCTTATTTTTTTTAATGGAGTCTAACTCCATTGCCCAGGCTGGAGGGTTGTGGCTCACTCCCGGGCCTGCCAGCCTCCTGCGAGCCTCCCCATGGCCTTCCAAGGAGCCAGAATGACAGGTGCATGTCACCACACCCAGTTCATTTGGAATGAAGGTTAGAGACAAGGTCTTACTGAGTTGTCCAGGCATGTCTTGGACCCAAGGGCTCGGGTCGGCCGCTAACCTCGGCCTCCCAAAGTACTGGAATGATGAGGTTGTGTCCCAGAGCCAGGCATCTATCCTTCTTCAAAAATGAACCAGAAGGCCAGACATGGCGGCCAATGCCTGGAATCCCAGAGCTCTTGTATGCCGAGGCAGGAGGATGACTGGTGCCCAGGAACCCAAGGCCAGTCCGGGCCATGCAGGGAGACCTGGTCTCAGCACCTATCCAAACAGGGGGTCTGGAGTTGTAGTTCCCATTGTCCCAACCACTCCGGAGGCTGAGGCAAGAGGATCACCAGAGCCCACGATTTCGAGGCTAGCAGTGAACAACAGTCATGTCCCGGGCCCCAGCCTGGGTCACAGAGCAGACCTTGTCTCCAAAATCATCAGAGTAGTACACAGATTCTCAACTGTGCATGGTGTATTTAAAGGGTGACTGGCTTGTAAGCCAGAAAAAAATGGGACTGGGCAGATGAAATGTCCCTGGGTGAGGGTTGTGTTCCTGACCTTTCATGCTGAAGGTCCTCATTGCCGAGTCAGAGATCCAGGCTGCCTGGGACACATTTCTCACCTCAGAGAGGAGAGCCAGCAGGGACCCGCCCAGGGATCCTCAGGAAATCCCACACCAAAGCTGGGGCAGCCATTGGGGGGGTTGGGGCAGAAATGTGCCGAGCTTTGGGAACCCTCACATGTGGGGGGGGGCGAGGGGGAAGGATTGAGCAGAATGGTTGCAGGAAAATGCATTTCTTCCTTTCTTTCTCTTTCTTTCTTTTCCTCTCTCTCTTTTGTTTCCACACTAGGTAGTCCTGGCTGCACTCACACGTCCCAACTCAGGCCTTCCTCTCGTCCTTGGCCTACCAAACTGCTGCTATCACAGGTTTTCCATTTGGTCAACACCCTGGTCTTCCTGACTGGTCTTGAACTTTGGGTCTAAGGTGATCCTCCCACCAAGGCCTTCCCTCACCCAAAGTTTTCTGGGTTTTGCTTGGTGTCGAGCTGAGGGATTGTCATGGTGTCCAGCCTGGTTTTAGCCCTCAGTCTACCAGCCATCTTCCCGTCTCGGCCTCCCCGATGCTGAGAGACAGGCTTGAGTTGCCCAGCCAGCCACCACCAGATGGTTTGAGACTCCCCCCCTCCCTCCTCCCTTTCCCTGAGGCGACCCGTAGGATGAGCGATCAGGTCCACCCAGGGGAACGAGGTGGGCAGAGGGGTGGATGCCCCAGTGGAGGCACACTCCTGTGCCAGGCACCGCCCTGACACAGGCTTGGCAGGTGACTCCAGCAGCCTTTTCTGGGGTCCCAGGTCATCTGATGGGAGTGGGACTCACAGTGGGGACCCGAGAGGGATGTGGAGGATGGGTGCATAGGCTCACACCTGTCACCCCTGAGTTTGGATGCCAGGGAGAGGATGGCCTGCGCCCGATGGTTCTAGACCAGACCAGGACACTGGGTGAGACCTCATCTCAGCCATCAAAAATAAATCCAAACATTAACTGGATGTGACGGCACAGACCTGTGGTTCAAGTCACTCAGGGGGCCGATATTTGAGGATCACCTGAGCTAAGAAGGTGGAGTACATGGTGGCTGTTAACATGTCCCTGCACTCCCATCTGGGTGACAGAGTGGGATTCCGACTCCAAATAATAACTAACACCAAGACAACAACCACCACCACTATCCCTGTCACCCAGCGTGAGGAGTCACCCTCATGGATGGAAGAGGAAAAACAGTTTCCTGCTTGTCATTCATGAGAGGTTTCAGAGGTGGCCACCAGGAACTTCTATCCCACGCTTTTGGCCACGTGCCCCATAAGGCCTGCCTCCATCCTCCATACTCTTGCCCAACGGCAAAAACGCGAGTGAGC